>NC_068356.1:83635671-83935671 GCF_020536995.1 Dreissena polymorpha
GGAAATCGGGACAAATCGTGGTGAATCGGAGCGTAGTGGAATACCCCTATAAAAAAACTGGGACTGGAACATCGCGGCCTAATTGCTCGGCGTAAAAACAACTAGGGCTGAAACAATTGGGCCTAATTGCTCAGTGTGAGACCAACTAGGACTGAAACAACAACGTATTTTTTAACATTGGGCTTAATTGCTCGGCATGAGAACAACCATGACTTTCTCATTGTTCTATAGGTCTTGAACAATGTGTCTCATTTCTTGGCGTGATAAAAGCTAGGGCTGAAACATTTGGTCTGCTTGATCGGCGTGAGAAAAACTTGGGCTGTAACATTTGGGCGTGTGAACTTACAGAACTAAACATCCGGTAAAGCGGAATAGCAATCTACACCAGCCTCCAGCGTGGCATACCATTTAGATTTAATTGAAGAACTCCTAACTCATATAATTTTCTTGATCACATTCATATATATAATATTATAAAAGCATTCTGCTTTTGAGTGTTCTTACAATGTACAGATCGACTCTCCAAATTAAGACGAATAGAGCTCTCTACTGTATGTTTTGCGGTTAAACTAGTTTATTCATATATATACTTTTCGTTTACAAAACGTGAAGGTAATGCTGGAACAAAATATTATTTTATATTGATTTAATAATGCACGTGCTTTTAATATCATATTTGTTTTAGTTGTCGCTGAATTTATACTACTGGTCATGTACGTAATTCCGGCCACTTTTGGGACTATTTAAGAAAAATCTTTAGTGTTAGGCAACTGGTTGAAACTAAACTTCACATATATAATCCTGGGTTCAAAACTCACCTAGCATGAAAATTTAAATAGAATTAGATCAGTGAATGTTACTTTATGAACAGAAAATGATGACATGTAAACTATCCATTTTCGTAGGTTAAATGTACCTAAAAAATCGGCCACTTTTCAGTTTGATCTGCAGATAAAATTACAAAGCAATATCTTTTGACAAATGTCTTCAATTTCAGAGTATTAATCAATGTTTATACTATTAATATTTTTGACTTAAAATTTAAAATAAATGCGAAATTATTATACCAGTTACTCCCCCTACCTATTTTAATAAATATAAACAATGGGGACACTGCTATTTCATTAAAAAATATTTGTTTTCAATGTGTTTAATAAAATTTTTCAAACATAGCTAAAAAAGTAAACACATTTTGTTTGAAAAGTTGACTTCAGTGTTGATTATTAGTAAACGCTTATATATAATATTTAAACATGTAATCTAGCAATATTCTTATAAAGGGAGGTAATTCATATATTAAAAATTTATATTTAGGTTCTGATTTGTATGTTTTGAATATAAGTTTTTGTACAATAAATTGGTAAAACTTTGATTAAAGTTTATTAGATAAAATAAAAATTATTTTATCAAATATATTTGTTTCTTATATGATTATAATTGTTGCAACATATGATGACATCACTTTCCCCATGAGCCAAATATTTCCTGCTATATTTGTGACATTTTAACACAAAAGTTTACGGTGATATGGTTCTTACATTTGCAAAATATTGCGAGTGGGGATGGTTTTCATGTTGATTTTTCTAAATAAAAACAAAATATATGCGTAAAGATCATGAAAATGATTTTACACAGGTGGCCGATTTTTTACGTACAGGCCGGAATTACGTACATGACCAGTATAGTTTTAACGCCCTCTCAGTTTGATTGAAAAAAACATACGGAGATAATTTATAATGTTAAATTTCGTATACTAGATCAAGGTAAAATCAAATCAATAGTCCATGCAAAAAGGAATATAATTAAAAACGATTACCTGTACATCGGAATGCATATTCCAAACAAATTTCAACTATCTCGGAAGAGACTTTGTTCTGTACAGTCTTTGAGTATGTATAATTATCCGGGAAATAATCCATCGCTATAATGACGTAATGAATTTTTTTATGACGTCATGTCCATAAGCGGACATATTCATTGTGGTGTTTAATAATTATTAAAACAAAGCCAAACTGAAGACTTTGTCATTGCCTCATTGGGATTGCTCGGCCCGACTTTTCTTCCATTTTTTACAAATTATTTTGCTGTACCTCCTTGACAAAAACGCGTATGAAATCAGTTAAATGTATGCTCAACTGGGGTCAGTTCTGAGGAAAGAAAATGTGTATTCCACTTACAACGTTTAGTGTGCAAGATTTGAATAACTTTACTATTTCAAATGCACATTTAAGAGAAACTTCAGCTGCACTAACAGGAGAGAAAACAATTAAAAAACAATGCAGACCAGTCTTGTATTTGTGGTAAGGAACCACTTTCCAAATAGTGAACAGTCAAAACAAAATGCGCTAGACAAAACACACGCGTCGATAACAAACGCACTTGTTCAAACATTAACACAACAAGGGTTGCCTCCTATGAACGGTCAATGCAAATGATTTTCGGGTGTAACCCGGTCTTATGGAATCTCAAAACCTCACACTTAACCCAGAGCTATTTACGTAAGTGGCACATTTACACACTAAACGAGACGGAAAAAGTATACGAAAAAAATCGGAAATAGAATAAATCTTGGATTGCCGCTTTTGAACGGTCAATATAAAAACACATTCGGGGCATAAGCCTATGTGGCGAATAAAAAAGCAGTACACTTGATACTATGTACAGCACTTTCTCGATTTACTAAAGAAAGTAAAGAGGCATCACACTCTCGCGAAAACGCGAATTTAAAAAAAAAACGTAACTGCAAAACTGTAATATTTTGACTGATTTCAATACGGATTGTCTTTGGATATTTTTGGTCACTTGGCCATCATATGTAACGATTCACGAACACTATTTGCTGATTGGGGCTTTAATACGCCGGTTTCTGTGAAACGTGGCTTAAAGGGCCTTTTCACGTTTGGGTAAATTGACAAAATTGAAAAAAGTTGTTTCAGATTCGCAAAATTTCTTTTAGTTATGATATTTGTGAGGAAACAGTAATACTGAACATTTATCATGCTCTAAAATAGCCATTATATGCGTCTTTTTACGATTTAAACTCCTGAAAATTATAAAGCGTTGTGCACAACGCGAAACGAATTAATAATTTGGAGAGTTCTGTTGTTGTCGTTATATTTTGTGAAACTACGAGGGTTGCTTGTATAAAGTATAAAATACATCTGACATTGTATCAGGAGTGATGGTCGAGTGGTCTAAGTGGTAGACCTCCAGGACTTCAGGGGTCAGTGGTTTGTGCCCTGCTGAGGGTCACCTTTTTTCTTTCTTTTAATTTTATTATTGCTTTTTTACTGGAGCTTTTGAGATCCGATGTTTATATTTATCAATAAAAAGCATTGAATGACAAACTTCAAAACATGCCAAAATCTGTGAAAAGGCCCCTGCATGTGAGTTAAGTGTAGTCCCAGATTACATGCTTATCAACTAAGTCAGGTTACACCTTCCGCCTTTAATGGGTTTTCGTTTTTCTAGGAGACTTCATTGAAACGAAAAATTCCATGACAGCGGAAAATGTCGTCCCTGATTAGCCAGTGCGGCCAAAATTATAGAGTAATAAGTAAATTCATTTAATTCCTGTTTTTTCACAATTAAAACTTATGTGAACAAATCTCCTCAATATGGGATACAACACCTTATCGTTTAACTTAAAAGAGAATTGGTACTTTCCCCTTTCTATAGTGGCACAGAAAGAAAGAATTCTTAGTTTGTATGCGTTGAAATCAGCTCGTACTACGCACCTTATTTGTTTCTTTTTGCAAGTTCTGCGAAATTATGAAGCCCAGTATATTGTACTCACTAATCCGGGACGACACTTTCTCATGTTGTTTCTGCTTTTACAGAATTTAAGGCTTAAAGGAAGTCTCTTCTAAGCGAAAATCCAGTCTATGAGGAAAGCGACATCCATGATTGACCTGTGTTGACTGCAATGTTGATAAAGGAAGATACTTTAAGCAAATGAATTATGCCCCATTTTCACAGAGAGCGGCCTATTTATGCCATGGAAATGTGCTGAATAAAACGTGGTATATGCACATGAAAATATATGAAAAAAATAACAGCATTGATTAAAGTCGAAAAATACGGTATTTCCTTATATTGGTATTGAACACCATTTTTGCATTATATGTTTGGTGTTAGCGAGCATAAAAGTAGGTTTCAGTAGAACATGATGTGTATACACCTCACCTATCTTTTAATTCGTACCTCTTCAGTCATCATTGTCATCATCAGCAGCAACAGCCAAAATATCACTATCAAAATAAGACCAATTATCAGAATCGTCGCTGTCGTCATTATTGTATCGTCATAATAATAATTATTACAAACTTTTGTCCAATATATTTTAGCAATGAATAATGTTATTCAATGCGATTTGGGCAATCGTAACTTTTAGTTTCGGTATTTGGTCATAGAATCACACAGGAAAACACCAGTGCTTTTGATGTGTACGCAGATAAAATAGGGTTCAACTGCATCAATCATGCCAAACGAAATGCGCTAACGACCTCCCTCCCGTACAAACCTACGTGTTAAATGGAACCACATCCCACCTGCTAATGATCAGGAAAAAAACACATTGTTATTCAATAGTGAAGACGTTTCTTATACCTAAAATACCTAAAACATACAACGTTCCATTTCGAAAGAAATGCACGAGTAGCGGTTTCAGCAATCTAAATGTGCTAAATTAACATCCACACGAACAAACGTACGTGTTTATAAGAACCAGATTGCTGCTGCTAATAAACAGTAAACAAACTCGTTGTTATTCAAACGTGATAATGTTTCTTACACAAACGGTCAACTACCTAGCAGACATTCCCTTCCGAATGACAAACACGGACGTATGGCGGTTTAAGCCATCCAAAAAAGTTAAAATCATTAGATGGTGTGCGTATTGTTTTAAGATTTAAGAAAATTTATAAATTAACATCTGCAGTTAGCACAGGTTAATAATGGACGACACTTTCCGCATAGATTTGATTTTCGTTTAGAAGAGAATTTCTTTACAAGCGGACAGATTGAAAGATTAGAAAAATGTCGGATCAGTGTGAGGACTTCATATTACAAAGGCAGGGTTGCACTTTACTGAAAAAAATATTTATTTGTTTAAAAAGATCATGATTCCTATAGAAAACTCTCACGAATGAGCGGGCTCTCCACTTTATCCCATAAAAAATGGTGAAATATTTAAAAAGAAAAATGTTAACTGGGTCGCGCTTTATTCTCCCAACACTGTTCTTAAAAAGTCACGTGGTATAGGCACCGTGAGAGAGATCCTGAAGATACACAAAATAGGCAGTATTTTTCTATTAAGTGCGTTAATATGTGTACAGCATTAACGCATACTTAGTGGAAAAAGAACCCGGATAAGTTGTTTTTTTATGAGCCGCACTCTTGCAATACGGGGATCAATCCATCTACGTATCCATTTCTATGTGTGATATAAATTGAATAATTAATCTGAACTTAACTCTGTGAAAACGGGACTTAAATGATGTGGCTTAAGTGTAGTCCAGATCTTGCACTCTGCACATGCTTGTCTTGGATTACACTATCCATTTGTATGGTTTTTTTCGTTGAAATAAAGTCACCTCCAAACGAAAATCCAGTTTCGGCGTAAAGTGTCGTCCCTGATTAGCCTGTGCGGACGTCACCGCCTATTCTTGGACGACACTGTACGCACCTACATAAAGCCCGTTTTCACAGAGCGCGGCGCAAATCAAACAGCAATTAAACTGCATACTTTCAATTTTGGAATGATACTCCTTCAACTTCTAACTTAACCCGATTATGCCTAGCGTCTAGAAAAAGGCTTTGGCAAACAGCGTAGATCCAGATGAGACGCCGCATGATGCGGCGTCTCATCAGGGTCTGCGCTGTTTGCTTAAAGAAATTTCTGTAAGAAATATTCTTATAATATAGAAAAAAGTATACTAGAAATCCCTAATTTTGGAAATAAATTGATCCAATTTAGAAGGATGGGAGAGTCAACTAGGCATAAATGGGTTAAACATAAGCAATACTTTTAAAAACGCATAAAATAATGAGCAATATGAATAGCACTCTGGAATAAAACGGTATGTTTATGTGTAAAGTATCGTCCAGATAAGCCTGTGAAGTCCGTACAGGCTAATCAGGGACGAATCTCTCCGCCTAGACTCAGTAATACAAAGTACATACATTCTTATAAAGTTCATTCGTTTTAAAAGTACAAACAATGCAAATCAAACGTGCAAAACGTGAACTTGTATGTGTTTCAAAGTTTATATAACCGCGATGCGATCATTCATATAGTGAAAATATGTACACCGAAGTCTACTTTTCGTGTTGTTTCTTTTTTTGCTGCAAAACTTGAACTTTCATTTCTTAAAACATTATATAAACGAAATTTGATAATAAACCTTTTAAAAATATTGTAAAATAGATGAATATTTTCGGTTATTTGTATTTTCATCGTTTGTTGTCTGTCAACGTGAGTTAGCGTAAAACTAATGTGGGCTAAGTGAAATAGCCATATCATCACCATAAATTATTGAGTTCAGAGTTTTAAAGGGATCTTTTCACGGTTTGGTAAATTGACCAAAATTGAAAAAGTTGTTTCAGATTCGCAAATTTTCGTTTTAGTTATGATATTTGTGAGGAAACAGTATTACTGAACATTTACCATAGTCCAATATAGCCATTATATGTATCTTTTGACGATTTGAAAACCTAAAAATTATAAAGCGTTGCAACGCGAAACGATTGAATAATTTGGAGAGTTCTGTTGCTGTCGTTTAAATTTACGAAACTACGAAGATTGCTTATATAACGTATAAAATACTCAAACTGTGTATACCCGGCGGAATAGCAGAGAGGGCTAATGCGTTTTTACTTCAGACTAACTCCAGGACACCGGGGGTCACTGGTTCGAGCCCTGGTACCGGCTACTTTTTTCATTTTATTCTTGATTTTTTACTGGAGCTTTAAAGATTCAATGTTTTCATTTATCAATATAAAGCATTTAATGACAAACTTCAAAACATGCCAAAATCTGTGAAAAGGCCCCTTTAATGTTTAAATATTACAATCTGATAGATGCTTTTTAGATGATGTCACGTTCGTATTAAAATAAGTTTTTTTGGTACGAGCATGGTTCTCATTTACATAATTAACGAGGAGCCTTCAGATTTCAAATACACCGTTGGCATACTAACAACACGCGAAAAAGTAAAGTGTTTGAATATGATAGTGTCACACCTATCCGCTGAGAGAGGCTCGAACCTTTCACATCCAGCTCCGTAAGCGATCGCGCGAATCACTAGGGCAGGAGCACCGTCAACGTAATATATCGTTACTTTTAGTAAGTTATTTTGTTATAACGCCGGACTTATATGTCGTTTCCACGATTTATGTATCTCGTTCAAACAACTTAAATTAATCGTTTACAAGAGTTATTTATCTCATTCCAATGACGGCACTCGGTATTATCTGAATGCGTGATGCAAGCCAAACACACCAATTTTCGATTTTTTTTGTTACGGATTCAAAAGGGTAAATGAACAAGGTACATCCGTGAGCTAAGTAACACTAATGATGGAGAGTCATACAGCAAATACATGTTCGGTAACGAAAAATCATCGTAAGATATTGATACAATAATCACGCGTTACAAGCGCGAAACGATTGAATAATGCGTTCGATGTTTGGTGTTAGCGATTTAACCCATTTATGCCTAGTGGACTCTCCCATCCTTCTAAATGGGATCAATTTATTTCCAAAATTAGGGTTGTTTAATATATTGATTTCTATATTTAGAATATTTCTTACAGAATTTCCTTTAAGCAAACAGCCCAGACCCTGATGGGTCTACGCTGTTTGCCAAGGCCTTTTTCTAGACGCTAGGCATAAATGGGTTAAGCATAAAGGAGGGTTTAAGATGTACAGTATTTGAATTACTTCTTCCCTATCGCTTAATCCGTATGCCTCTTAAGTTATTTTTATGAGCAGCAGAGACAGCCAAAATATCACGATCGTCAACATCAGCGCCATAATCAGAATCGCCGCTGTCATTATAATTATATCTTCGTTATCATAATTATTATCAACTTTTATACCAAATATGTGAAAAAATCAGGCTACTGAAAAAGATATTACCTTTCTGCGTTGAATAATTTTAGGCAATGCTATGTGTTAACTTTAAATTTCGGTATGTGTCCGTGAAATCACACAGTAAAAAAATAGCACCAGTCTGTTCTGTAAATGCTTTTTTAATTAAAGAAATTGTATGCTAATAAATGTTGTCGTTGGTCGTGTTGCTGCTGTTGTTGATGATGATGATGTTTAGATTATATACGGTTCGTCTGCACCTCTCATACCAAAAGAAATACGCTAACGACCGTCCGTACAAACCTACCTAGGAACCCAATGCCACCTGCTAATGATAAGGAAACAAACTTACCGTTGATAAAAAAAGATCACGTTTTTGACGATGCGAACAGCATCGTCCAAGGTTTGATAATTACCCAAAAAAATTTCACAATGGCGGCCTATGTAAAAGACCGAGCCAGTCCGATTGAGATAACTCGATTTTTCAGTTACTTCCCTTTTGCATACGCCACTGCGTAGGAGCATTGATAACATTCTCTTAGCAGAGTTGTCGTTCGTGTTTCAACATTCAACAATGGCCGCCTTAATGAGAGTCTCGATTCAAAACTTTCTTACTGCAAACATTGGCTTGTTTCGCTATTTAGAAGCTGTCATTTAGGATATATGAATTATTTATTCACTAAATCTCCGCTTATGACAACAATAGTTGGAATGCGAAGGATATATACTCGATGTGAATGAAGGACTTTCTGGATCGTAACAGCTTGACACGGCAAAACTGGCATACTGATTACTGGTATTTTTAGTTATCAATATAAGTCACATTCTGCTTTATAAATTGTATTCGAGCATTTTGCGACTTATTGCATGACTATGATACCCGATATCAACATTTCATCGGGGATTTGCAGATCACCAAGCTGTCCTGAGATTCAACATTGATTTCAAACTCTTTACTGGTTAGTACTCTTTCTTAGTGTTAGTACTTTTTATCATTTTAAAGTTAAATGAACTGTGTCACAGTAAAAGAAACATTAAGCGATTGCGGCCAGTTTGGATCTAGATCAGCCTGCAGTCGCTTGAAAGCTGTTTGCTTAAAAGCGTTTTTCTGACAATAACAAATAATTTAATTGGATACTGATTTGACTGCGCTTTTCCTGTGACCTGGCTCAAATAATAGAATTGTCATTAATCAAATTATTTATTTCGAACATTAATCAATTGTTTTTCTTGTCCCTTGGGATCAATGACTTCAGCACTTTCCTGTTGAGAATTGAATACTGCTAAAGGCGATGCTAGGGGGCGTGAGAGATGTTGCACCTTCCAGTATCGCTCGATTGTTCATTTGATTGTTCATTGTCAGCTCGGGTACTACGTACATGTACCCCGGGTACTCTTAAGTATACTTACATGTATCCCGGGTACGGTAAATATACTAAAATGTACCCGAGAAATTTAACCCTAAATCAGTTGTTGTCGACTATTTTTTTGTAATAATTTTATATACACATCAGGGCTTAACACTAACTTTTTTTCAACTAGCCCGTTCGGGCTAGTAAATGCAGAACCTACTAGCCCTGACCAATCTTTCATGTGCCCTGACCCAAGTATTATAAAAACCTTTATATTTATCATTCAACTTGTATTTTCTTGTGCTTGGAGATGCGCAATTATGATTAAATCATTCTTATTAGCTTGCCTTACTATATAATGCTATTGAATTCAATATTCATCTATTTAAGACAACTATTTGTAATCTTCACGCCATTTCTGGAGAAATTTTCTTGTTTTTGTATTTCCTCATACTTTCTCTTACTTTCCTCCTTCCCTTTCCTTTTTGTATCCGAGGAACCCGCATGCCCACCCGTAAAGCCAAACTTAAACAACGACATGAACGTTAAAACCTTTTTTACATAGATTGCCGGGTTACCGTCTTAAAAGAAATGGTAAGTGAATCTTAGCAAAATAAATAACGTGTAACGGTAGTTGTAACAATTGTACAGGGTTAACTCTCTATTAAAAGCCGGGATTGACCATTAATATTAGTTTTGCTAATTGAATTGCGTAAAAAATGTTGTCAAAACACTTCTAATCTAAATAAAGTCTCTATCTTCCTCTAAATGGATTTATTAATCGTCTAAAGGATGGAATAACTTTTCCATAATGACAACAAATTAAAATTATTTAAAATTGATAAATAACTATTAATTTTATAGTTATTTTGTGTTAATGTCGAGTTTTATACCTTCATCATTCCGGACGATCCTGGGCGATCCCGGCTTTTAGTTTCAAACGTATTTTCATTGAGAAAACACGTCACTTCGAGGAAACCAATCAAAAACCGTGTCTAGCGGCATTCCGTTTAAAAATAGGTACTGACGTGTTTTACCAGGAAAACCGCCGGGGATTTTCTGAATTGTCGGCCTCTTTTTGATTGCAATCAGGGGGTTCCGAATCTATTTCGAGATACGATCCGTTCGTTGTCTCCGAACTCATTCTGGGATTTAATTGTCATCTGATCGTACTGTATCAAGATTTTTGCATCTTTGAAAAGCTTATTTAAAACGCAGTTTATTGATATAGAACATATAATCCCGTCCAAAATACACACGACCGGTCGGGCATGTTCCTGGGACATTGGCTAGCCCGGACCAAGGTACAGGCAGTGAATGTCGTTCGGACGTGCCTTAGTGTTAAGCCCTGCACATTTATGTCAATTTTCTGTAGAATGGCCTCTATATTATCGGAACACATACTCAAAAAGCATGTTGATGCAGTGTTTTTTGAAGAGAAGTGTGTTTAAGATAATCGGTTGCGCGTTTTTACGACATCGGATTTTGGGCGCGAATACAACTCGGGTACAGTCTAATATGGACCGAGTACAATTACGTTTAGTTACCGTACCAACTGGGGTACATGTAAGTATACTTAGAGTACCCGGGGTACATGTAAGTATACTTAAGAGTACCCGGGGTACATGTAATTAGTACCAGAGCCGACAATGACCAATCGAGCTCCATTATCCCTCATGAACCGACTCAAAAAACCGAGTCGGCAATATTTGACTTAATTTTTGGTTTGGTTGCTCTCGAGGGATCGAAAATTTCAAAATCTTCCTAAAAGCCGTACCATTGAAGATCACCTAAATCCAGATTTGCTATTATAGACGTGTGGAAAGTTTTAAGGATGTGACAAGTAAGCAAAAATTGGTCATTACTTAGAGGCCACAACTGATCTATGACTGTATTAAAACAAGAAAAATCAGTGCCTGATTTAGATTTCCTTAGATACTTCAATAAAAACTAAATTCATAAGCCTGGTAACAGTTTAACGGTAATGCTACCAATGTGTCACACCAGGGCCTTGAATTTGAAATCTAGGACATGCATGGTCATTTCTTCATGAAATCAGGACACAAAATTGTATTTTAAGTCCTTAATTGACCTGGCTATAGTTCTCAGATTATTATAAGCTCAATCAGTATATTTATATCATTATTTATGCTAAATGTGTATTGTAAACATATACACAATCATGCAGTTACATGATAGCAATAAATAATATCAAAGCTACCCATACTATAAAGGTCATTGACAAAGCCTATGGTCAAAATGTGAACACATTGAGTGTAATCGCCCTCTCGTGCCAGCAAAAACAACACGTTGACAGGTTGTCATTTTTGACAGTTCTATTTCACTTTCATTTTGTGATATCAAACTATTAACAATTATATGGCTGAGAAAAATATCGCCATTGCTTTTTATGCCCCCGGTAGGGTGGCCTATATCAGTTGAACTGTCAGTCAGTCAGTGTGTCAGTCTGTCCGTCCGTCCGAAAACTTTAATGGTCATAACTTTTTTTAATATTGAACATAGCAACTTGATATTTGGCATACATGTGCATCTCATGGAGCTGCACATTTTCAGTTGTGATAGGTGAAGGTGAAGGTCATCCTTCAAGGTCAAATGTCAAATATAAGGCGTCTGTGTGTCTGTCCGAAAACTTTAACATTGACCATAACTTTTTCAATATTGGCGTGCATGCGTATCTCATAGAGCTGCACATATTGTTTGGTGAAAGGTCAAGGTCATCCTTCAAGGTCAAGGTCAAAGTTCAAATTTTGCAATATTGAAGATAGCAACTCCATATTCGGCATGCATGTGTGTGTCATGGAGCTGCACATTTTGAGTGGTGAAAGGTCAAGGTCATCCTTCAAGGTCAAAGGTAAAATATATGGCTTCAAAGCTGCGCAGCAGGGGGCATTGTGTTTCACAAACACAGCTCTTGTTTAATATATTTTCTGCACATTTCTTCAAAAAACTTACATCAATACACGATTTTCTTCGTTAATTCAATCATTCCTGACACTACTTGTGTACATATTTCGCTTACATTTTGACGCGCGTAGGTAGGACCGCATTACCGCTTCCGAAATGTGTATTCATACTATTGCCTTCGAGGAACTTATCTGATGTTTGACGGAAAGGGCCGAAAATGTGCGAGTGTGGGTCAAGTTCCCCACAGGTACTACTTTCCCGTTCCCCCAATTTTTTTTCCGTACCTAAAATTTTTCGTACCCAATTTTTTTTCATACCCAATTTTTTTTTCATCCCCAATTTTTTTTGGTCCCAATTTTTTTGTTCCCAAATATCTTTTCGTACCCAAATATTTTTTCGTACCCAAATTTGTTTTCATACCCAAATTTTTTTCGCCAATTTTTTTTACCAATTTTTTTTTTCGTACCAACATACACAATTGTGGTGATTGTGGTGATGTAGATAAACTAAACTTGATGCTTTTATATCCATCCTCTCAAAAGCATCGTCACACCAGTACTGTCAGTACTTTGATTTAAACACGGCGCCTATACCGCGTGACTTTTTAAGATCTGTGTTGGGAGAATAAAGCGCGACCCAGATAACATGTTTGGCCAAAATAAGTATTTTTTCAGTAAAGTGCAACCGCGCGTTTGTAATATGAGGTTCCCACACTGATCCGACATTTTTCTAACCGTTCAAACGCGCGGTTGCACTTTACTGAAAAAATACTTATTTGTTTAAAAAGATCATGATACCTATAGACAACTCTCACGAATAAGCGGGCTCTTCACTTTATCCTATTTAAAATGGTGAAATATTTAAAAAGATAATCCCTTAAAAATGTTATCTAAGTTGCGCTTTATTCTTCCAACACGGATCTTAAAAAGTCACGTGGTTTACGCACCGTGTTATAAAAGCGGTCAAACACCGAGCAGACAATTGTCATGGAGACAAATGCGTGTTGCGGTTTTAGCAATCCAAATGTGATAAGTTAAAATCCACACGTACAAACCTACGTGTTAATAAGAACCACCCCCAGCTGATAATAACCAATTGTTGTTTTCAACAGTGATGTGTTTCTTACAAAATGATCAAATACATAGCAGAAATTGCTTACCGAACGACAAATTTGCGTAGCAGTTTCAGTAATCCAAATGTGAAACGTTGAAATCTTAAGATTTGTTTTCGGCATTTTTTTCGGTAGACGAATCCATATGTTCCATTCTGAATTTTGTTACATTTTAAATTAAAACGTCCCGTAACTTATTTTAAGTTGTGTGTTCAGTATATGCATATATCCTTCGCACTCAACTTTAGGATCTAATGTATTATCTATATGAGCCTCGTTCTGAGAAAATGAGGCTTAATGCATGTGCTTAAAGAATTCCAAACAGGCTTATCAGGGACGACACCTCCCCCTTAACTGGATTTTCTCGAAGACGAGACTTCCTTTAAACGAAGAATACAACTAAAGCGGAAAGTGTCGTCCCTTATGAGCTTGTGAGGACTGCACAAAATAATCCTGGACGACACTTTATTCATATACCTTAATCCCTGTTTTCCAAGAACGAGGCTCATATATTTTGTTAAGGCGCACGATTTGACGAGATCAAACGACAAAGCGTGCATATTTGAACGCTCGAGCCAATCTTGCGAGAAGCAGCCACAGGAATGGTATGAAAAATGTAATTGAGTCGCGCTCTGTGAAATCCGGGCTTAATGCATGAGTGTTAAATGTCGTCCCAGATTAGCCTGTGCAGTCCGCACAGGCTAATGAAGGACGACACTTTCCGCCAAATGTGGATTATCCTTAAAAAAGAAACTTTCTTGAAACGAAGACTTCTATAAAAGCGAAAAATGTCGTTCGAGATAAGCCTGTGCGGACTGCATAGGCTTATCCGGTACGACACTAAATGCACATGCATCTAGCCCGATTTTCACAGAACGCTGCTCAATCACCGTTTAATGCAAATTTAATCACGTTGGAATAGTGTTTTTTCTCCCACGTTAATTATGTTAATTAGCTCCGACAACACTGTAACTTGAAATGTCATACACAATCTCAAATGCAAATGTTCACCGCCAATATCAAACTGTGATTGAGGTACGTGAAGTTATCATGTTAGCCCATTTATGCCTAGCGTCTAGAAAAAAGGCCTTGGCAAACAGCGTAGACCCTGATGAGACGCCGCATGAGGCGTCTCATCAGGTTCTGCGCTGATTGCTTAAAGGAATTTCTGTAAGAAATATTCTAAATATAAAATAAATTTACTAGACATCCCTAATTTGGAAATAAATTGATCCAATTTAGAAGGATGGGAGAGTCCACAAGGCATATATGGGTTAAGATGATAGATTCAATGCTTAGTGGCGTGCACGTAAAAAACCTATAACGTTTCTTCAATACAAACTGCATTTTCTCTGAAATACCGGTATCAACAAGTTAAACGTATTTGTTGAATTACCTACAATTTTGTCGATGTGCATGATTATAATTATAAGCGCAGGATAGTTGGAAATTCCCTCACATAGTGCACGTCAATTTTACATGAATGACTTTTCGATTGTAGAAACGGTATATGTTCATGTACCATTTCTTCTGAATTGTAACTATAGTTTATCATTTATCAACGTTTATTTTGTTTGTAATATTAATACGGAACATGGAACGATTTTTTTTAGTAAATCTAACCATATCTTTGTTATATTATTGCATTATTTTTAGCACCCGCTTTAAAAAAGGTATTCGAGAGGCAGTCAGCCAAAATCCCATTATCAGTAATACAAAGTAGATAACAACGCTTTAAATGTAACAACACTTTAAAGGGATCTTTTCACGGTTTGGTATATTGACAAAATTGAAAAAAGTTGTTTCAGATTCGCAAATTTTCGTTTTAGTTATGATATTTGTGAGGAAACAGTACTACTGAACATTTACCATAGTCCAATATAGCCATTATATGTATCTTTTGACAATTTGAAAACCTTAAAATTATAAAGCGTTGCAACGCGAAACGATTGAATAATTTGGAGAGTTCTGTTGTTGTCGTTTAAATTTACGAAACTACGAAGATTATTTATAAAAGGCATAAAATACTTAAACTGTGTACACGCGGCGGAATAGCCGAGAGTGCTAATGCGTTTTTACTTCAGACTAACTCCAGGACTCCGGGGGTCACTGGTTCGAGCCCTGGTACCGGCTACATTTTTTTCCTTTTTTTAATTTCATTCTTGATTTTTTACTGGAGCTTTTAAGATCCAATGTTTACGTTTATCAAAATAAAGCATTTAATGACAAACTTCAAAATATGCCAAAATCTGTGAAAAGGCCCCTTTAAATGTAAATTCGTTTTTAGGCTGAGTACAAACTAAGCAAATCGATTCCTTTGGGAAACGTGCTTATTTTGTTCTTAAACTTTATATACCCGATATTCATTAATCTTGTGAACATTAGTACAGGGCAGTATGATTCGGTTTTGTGTTATTGCTGCAAAACTTTAGTCGCTTAAAACTTCTTTCATAATAAACCTTGTGATAACATGTAAAAACAAATATAAGTATGTTTTGTTTAATTGCTACGTTCATCATATGAAGGTAAACTTGAATAAGCGTTTCGCTAATGTAGGCTAACCAAAATATGTTTATCATGACGATGAATTAATGAGTTCAGCGCTTACGTGTTTAAATATTATACTCTTACACACCCTTTTATATAATGTCGCTTTCGCATGCTATTAAGTTTTGAGATATGACGAGTATGGCTCACTATTCTTTAGTAACGAGTGGCCTCCAGAATTAAAATTCACCCTTGGCAGACCAACCGAAAACAAAACACGCGAACAAGAACTAATATAAGAAGCTTGAAAACATAAGTTTTATATTTGAATTATAATATTTACACTCTCATCAGCTTAAAATAACCGGAAATATCAACTATCGAACACGATATGGTGTTGATTATGCCAAATGTATTTACTAAACAAATTTAGTATTATTATCATGGTTTAAAATAATATCTATAAATAAAAAAAAATGATGCGTATACAATGTTTCATCCTAAGTCGAGCCGGGAGGTAATAAAAACTAGTTTTGTTAATAAATAATTATCATAAGTCGAATCGAGGAACCTCTGCAAATAAAACGTGGGCGATTGTTGTTTCTATATAATAGGAGACGATATCATTAGTGTTGCACCGAGTTATATATACTTGGGCTGTGTATTGACCGATACGCTGACTTAACGCAGACAGCAACTATATTAGCGGAATCGGCTGGTCGCGCACTTGGTGGCTTGTTAAACAAGGCTAAGACATTAAATGGACTTACATTTAACGTCTTCACAAAACTCTACGACACCAGTGTAATCCCGGTGATGGACTACAGCTCTGGGGTCTGGGGTTATAAAAAATACGCAAAATGTGATACGATACAGAACAGGGCCATCCGGTCGTTTCTAGGCGTCCATAAACATGCGTCGAACTTGGCGATAAATGGCGATACTCGATGGCAAGCGCCCACAATGAACATGCTCCGCCTATGGGACCGCCTCGTCGAAATGCCAGATGACAGAATTACGAAGAAAGTATTTTTGTGGGATTACGCACACAGCCACGGATGGTGTTCGGACGTGAAACGTGTTTTTGAACAATTAAATTTACTTGACCTGTACACTACTAAATCCATGAGCAACCTGTCGCTGGACAATTTGCTGTGCCATGCTAAAAAGACATTTACACGTATATATGCTGGCCAATGGCAACAAGATCTCGTATCCCAACCCAAGCTCAGGACTTACCGGCAAATTAAACACGAACTTGGTTGTGAAAATTATGTGTCTATGCAACTACCAAAGCATTTGAGATCTTACATTGCTCAAATAAGAACAGGTACCTTACCGCTGCGGATTGAAACCGGGCGGTTTAGAAACTTAAAGATCGAAAAAAGACTCTGCCTTATGTGTAAAGAACCCAATAAGGTCGAAACAGAATACCATTTCTTATTTGAATGTCCTTTCTACCTTTTTTTAAGATTATCATTTTATAACTGTATATCAAATATTAAACCAAACATAACTACCATCCCGTATAGCGAGAGGCTAGCATGTATGCTGACTGATAAACGACTTATTTATAAATCTGCATTGTTTATTCAAGATTGCTATATGAAACGATCGGAAGCATTATATGTATCCGACATAAATTAAAACAAACAATTATGTAAATTATATAACCTATGTAAATAATATTAGTTATTTCTATATGAACTTGCAATACTAATATTTTAAGTCCACCTGTTTATCATGAACAGAAGTTATTGATATAAACTATCGATGTTTATACTTTAAACAATTTAACTCTTTTTATTATCGTGATCTTTCCTGCACTATTTTGATGTGATTTTATGACTTCACCGATAACATGTCAACTCAGTGACTCGTAAGCCATTTATATGGCTGGGTAGTACAATGTTTGTACATATATATACATATCGTATTATTGCTGTAAATATAAATGATATTTATGTACTATGCGTCACTTTAATAAAATATACAACTATTAAAAAAAAATACAACTAATGTTGTTATTGCAAGTTTTAAAAACATGTAGGCGATTTTAATTATCAAGATGAATGTTGTTAGAATTGTTGTAAATGCAAACATGTCAACACTTCGCCTTTCTAGCGATCGTTTACCTCCGTAAGGAACTTTTTACTTTGTTTCCATGAAAATGGCTAACTATGACAATTATTCGTTAACACTAGTTTTCATTAACTCCCGAGGTCGATTCCATGTGAGCGAAACATTGTTTATGCATCACCTTTTCTCAAGATAAACAGAACAGAACAGAACTTTATTTTCACCCAAGTATATAGCATATACAATATGGACAATTTAACAAATTACAATATTAAGTACAATATTGAGACTTCTGATAATTGCTACAACAGCAACACATATTATACAGCGAGAGTGGGGGTATGTACGATAGAAATAATAACTATATATGAATATATTGAATTTGTAGCATGAAGCAACACCAATACTCATACATAGTGATCATTGAAAAAGATTTACAGGGAAAGAGTTATATCTATCTATCTATCTCTGTATACTGCCAACCGCTCGTTCGAGTATTATAGGCAGGGAAAAGGTGCGCGTCAGGAACATTAGTGAGAGTGAAAAGCAAAAAAGGGACCCTACAAAGAGTATTGTTAAGTAGTGAGACTGAAATCTTGAAATCTCCAGAAGAATGGAGAGAAATCAAGTGGTTAAAAGAGTTGGGTGAAAGTGACAGATAAAAGTGAGGGTTAGAAAACATCATTAAAGAGACTAGTACCGCACATTTACCACTGTCCTCTTAAATTTCTCTAGATCCGGTATGGTAGCGATATCAGCTGAGAGCTGGTCCCATAGTGCGATGCTGTGTGGAATAAAGGAGTAATAGTGGTAGAGTGATCCTGTCTGTACCTTTTGTAGGTACAGTGGGTGCATGTGTCTGGTGAAGCGGATTGGTGCTTGTATATATTGTGGGAGAGGTATGGCAACAAGGTTGTGATCGATTTTGTAGAACATTATGAGTTTGCTGTCATTTTTACAATCTGCGAGTGATCTCCAGCCTAGATTTTGTACCATGGCCGAGACACTAGAAAAGGGAGAGTAATCTCGCTGAACCCAGCGCGCGGCCCGGTTCTGCACGCTTTCTACTTGATTCATGGCAGTTTGGGTCCATGGGCTCCAGACAGTGGAAGCGTACTCAACTTGTTGTCGGACCAGAGACTTGTATGCGAGTTCTCGTACCTTTTTATTTTGTGTTGTGATGTTCCTTTTAATGAAACCTAGTGATTTGTTTGCATTCTTGGTGATTCTGTCAATGTGTGTTTTATAGCCGATGTCAGAAGAGAGATCGAGTCCAAGATATTAAGTATCAGAGACAGATTCAAGAGCCTGGCCATGGAGAAAGTAACTGTGTTTAATGCCGCTGTGTTTCATTGTGATGTGTAGGACCTGGCATTTGGATGGGTTAAATTCCATGTCCCACTCTTGTTCCCATTCCTGTAGCTTGTCAAGGTTTTGATGCAGGGATGCGCAATTTGAGATTTGACAGTAATGTAGATAGCCATATCGTCTGCAAAAGGCAAACGTCGGATTTGGTGACAGAAGAAGGGAGTTGATTTATGTAGATAAGAAAAAGAAGTGGTCCAAGGACAGAGCCTCCGGGGACGCCAGAGGTTACTGGGACTTCTGTGGAGTATCTCAGGTTTACTGCAGTCGGTTGTTGCCATCTATGGCAATCACGTATGTCCTAGATGGTACTTGACTTTTTTCATACAAACTTAGGATTTAGAAAACAAGTAAACTCCTTATCTGGATTCGAATGTATAATTCTTGTATATGAGACGTGTATCACCTTTTTAGGAGATAACCGCTGCATTGTATTATGATTAGTAGTTAATAAATTATATTGTGTCACTTCGTAAATCGCTAAACAGAGCGCCTCGCTTGTAGTGTCCCGTTTTAATGGTAAGGGAATTTCATCACTCGGTGGTCTTGCCATCTGCTGACAATTATTTCAATAACGACTGCTGCAACGATCCCATGGAATCGGCACCTTTCATTGCAGGATGGGCATACATTCTTAGTTTGTACGTGAGACAAAACTCTTCCACCGGGCATTATCTTATTGATAATGAAGAGCCCTATCAAATGTCTTGGGAAATGGTTTGATTCAAGCCTACTGGACAGCGACAATGTCAGAAAGCTTGAAACCCAGGTAGATGAGAGCCTGAAGAAGATTGACCGCAGCAACCTCCCTGGAAAGTTCAAAGCCTGGCTATACCCGCATGCCTTACTACCAAGGCTTATCTGGCCAATGATGCTGTATGAGGTATCCAGCTCAGTTATAGAAGCCCTAGAGAGGACCACGAGTCGACACCTAAGGTAGTGGCAAGGAATACCCCCCAGTTTCTCCAGCGTATGACTGTAAGGAAAGAGTAAAAGCTTCAACTCCCACTGTCCTCACAGATGGAGGAATTCAAGATAGCCAAGACAAGACTGGTACTCACCCTAAGAGACTCCCCAGATGAGCATATCCGGTTATGGTTCTTCGAAAAATATCGCCGCCAAAGACGGGACATTTTTCCTTATTTGGCTATTGTGAAACCTTGTTAAACTCTTAAGTCAAATTTTGGGTGCAATCTTAATGAAACTTATTAAGAACAATTGTTCTGAACAATTGTTCTTGAAAATGACTTCACGGTCGAGTTAGAAAATCCCTCTGGTTTGTTGAGGTGAGATTGAAACTGGGTCATGTGAGCACTAGGGCAAATGAATTTTTGTTTATGTCAATACTCTAGAAGTTAGTTTTTTGGTCCAATTTTTATTAATCAGCTCGCATTTTTAAGAATAGTCTACCGGTAGTTTCTTTGGGTCGCAGGTGAGCGCCTGTGGGGGCCATGGCCCTGTTTTAAAAATTAATAAGCTTTGCAGAAGTCTTTCCGAAGGTGCTGATTCCATATCGATGGGTTCCATTTGGTTGCAAATGGTATGCAGAACCTTGAAGAACCATATAGAGATAACATTCTGCGTCCAAATGTTAAAACTTTCAAAACTTGAATGCTGAAGTGTTCAATTTATAAAACATCTTACTTAGGGTGTGTAAAATTAATCCGATACACTGAACAAGGTGTTTTAAAAATTAATGTGTAGTTTGTTGCACGGGCTTCAACAATGACTTCTGTATAAAATATTCTACTATAGCAGAAACATGCTTAGTATTTAAGAATTTGAAATAAACAAAAAAGAAATGCGTTTTTACAGAATATTTCATTTAATTGATGTGTTCAATTTGCAATCAGGCCCCGAAGGTTTCAGAAGGTTGCAGAAGCATTTTGATTAGACACGGAGTAGTCCAAGAGAGTTGCCAAGACATCGATAAAAGTTTGCCGCTATGAACTCTTTGAGACAGGAGATTAAAGATCAAGTCCAAAACAAATATTATAATAAATTATGTGAACCTATTGAAATGAGCAGTTTTCCATATGTTCAAACAATAATCAAACAAGTCCTAGATGCACCAGAACATCAGAAAACGGTATATCTCATACAAACACAACCTAACATGAAGTTGTATCCAAAATCTACAACGTTATTGTGACAAGAATATTTTATTTAAATCCATTGTTGCTCACAGTTATCCCGAAGTATGTGTCTTTCGACGTTTGTGACGTTCTTCTGCGCCTGCACTATATGAGGACCCAGGTTGTGTCCCAGCACCTAATGTACATACTAGACTCACGAACGTTGGGACGAATTTTAATTAACGTTGCAATGTCCAGCTATTTATGATATTCAATTGTGAAGTTGTCTTGAGCTGATAAGTAGCCCGAGGGAACCCAAACTGCATAGAATGATGATGACAAACCAAACACACACGAGCAAGTAATGATACTAAGTTGTTTCCGTCCAGACATAAACATATATTTTCATTTCGCATGTTTTGTCATTTTATTTCTTAAGTTTAAAATTTCCTCACTGTTGGCCTGTTTTTCCTGTGACACAACATCCTTTAACACAGAAATATGAGCAGTTCGATCTTACCAGGAGCTGCCCCAACATCTCAATCTGCCCAGGAGCTGCCCCTATGTTTCAATCTGACCTGGAGCTTCCCCTACATCTCAATCTGACCAGGAGCTGCACCTACATCTCAATCTGACCAGGAGCTGCCCCTACATCTCAATCTGACCAGGAGCTGCCCCTACATCTCAATCTGACCAGGAGCTGCACCTACATCTCAATCTGACCAGGAGCTGCCCCTACGTCTCAATCTGACCAGGAGCTGCACCTACGTCTCAATCTGACCAGGAGCTGCACCTATATCTCAATCTGACCAGGAGCTGCACCTACATCTCAATCTGACCAGGAGCTGCCCCTACATCTCAATCTTACCAGGAGCTGCCCCTACATCACAATCTGATCAGGAGCTGCACCTACATCTCAATCTGACCAGGAGCTGCCCCTACATCTCAATCTTACCAGGAGCTGCCCCTACATCTCAATCTGACCAGGAGCTGCCCCTACATCTCGATCTGACCAGGAGCTGCCCCTACATCTCAATCTGACCAGGAGCAGCCCCTACATCTCAATCTGACCAGGAGCTGCCCCTACATCTCGATCTGACCAGGAGCTGCCCCTACATCTCAATCTGACCAGGAGCTGCCCCTACATCTCAATCTTACCAGGAGCTGCCCCTACATCTCAATCTGACCAGGAGCTGCCCTTACATCTCAATCTGACCAGGAGCTGCCCCTACATCTCAATCTGACCAGAAGCTGCCCCTACATCTCAATCTGACCAGGAGCTGCACCTACGTCTCAATCTGACCAGGAGCTGCCCCTTCATCTCAATCTGACCAGGAGCTGCCCCTACATCTCGATCTGACCAGGAGCTGCCCCTACATCTCAATCTGACCAGGAGCTGCCCCTACATCTCGATCTGACCAGGAGCTGCCCCTACATCTCAATCTGACCAGCAGCTACCCCTACATCTCAATCTGACCAGGAGCTGCCCCTACATCTCCATCTGACCAGGAGCTGCCCCTACATCTCAATCTGACCAGGAGCTGCCCCTACATCTCAATCTGACCAGGAGCTGCCCCTACATCTCAATCTGACCAGGAGCTGCCCCTACATCTCGATCTGACCAGGAGCTGCCCCTACATCTCAATCTGACCAGGAGCTGCCCCTACATCTCAATCTGACCAGGAGCTGACCCTACATCTCAATCTTACCAGGAGCTGCCCCTACATCTCAATCTTACCAGGAGCTGCCCCTACATCTCAATCTGACCAGGAGCTGCACCTACATCTCAATCTGACCAGGAGCTGCCCCTACATCTCAATCTGACCAGGAGCTGCCCCTACATCTCAATCTGACCAGGAGCTGCCCCTACATCTCAATCTGAACAGGAGCTGCCCCTACATCTCGATCTGACCAGGAGCTGCACCTACGTCTCAATCTGACCAGGAGCTGCCCCTACATCTCAATCTGACCAGGAGCTGCCCCTACATCTCGATCTGACCAGGAGCTGCCCCTACATCTCAATCTGACCAGGAGCAGCCCCTACATCTCAATCTGACCAGGAGCTGCCCCTACATCTCAATCTGACCAGGAGCTGCCCCTATATCTCAATCTGACCAGGAGCTGCCCCTACATCTCGATCTGACCAGAAGCTGCACCTACGTCTCAATCTTACCAGGAGCTGTCCCTACATCTCAATCTTACCAGGAGCTGCCCCTACATCTCAATCTGACCAGGAGCTGCCCCTACATCTCAATCTGACCAGGAGCTGCCCCTACATCTCAATCTGACCAGGAGCAGCCCCTACATCTCGATCTGACCAGGAGCTGCCCCTACATCTCGATCTGACCAGGAGCTGCCCCTACATCTCGATCTGACCAGGAGCTGCCCCTACATCTCAATCTGACCAGGAGCTGCCCCTACATCTCAATCTGACCAGGAGCTGCCCCTACATCTCAATCTGACCAGGAGCTGCCCCTACATCTCGATCTGACCAGGAGCTGCCCCTACATCTCAATCTGACCAGGAGCTGCCCCTACATCTCAATCTGACCAGGAGCTGCCCCTACATCTCAATCTGACCAGGAGCAGCCCCTACATCTCGATCTGACCAGGAGCTGCCCCTACATCTCGATCTGACCAGGAGCTGCCCCTACATCTCAATCTGACCAGGAGCAGCCCCAACATCTCAATCTGACCAGGAGCTGCCCCTACATCTCGATCTGACCAGGAGCTGCCCCTACATCTCAATCTGACCAGGAGCTGCCCCTACGTCTCAATCTGACCAGGAGCTGCCCCTACGTCTCAATCTGACCAGGAGCTGCCCCTACAAGGTTCTGTTGTCTCATAAGCTCACAGACTATCCATGGCCAGGCTACACATGCCCAGGCAGGTCTGGAGCAATGCTGCTTCCATATGGCATAGGACACACTTTAGCATGATGCTGGGTCATATAATGAACAACACGCGGACGAAATTGTGCTACGGACGCAGGCAGGACATGAAACATTGTACCATAAATAGAGAATTAACCTTTAAGTCTTAGTGTGAACTTGAACTTGGGGGTAGGGACCTGGCTGTTCAGCGTGACGCAATGAGTATGAACATTTGTGCCGAGTTAAATGAAATCCACTTGAAAGATGACGAAGTTATGCTCCAGACACGAATGAGACATGAAACTGTATCATATATGGAGATTTGACCTATAAGTGTGACCTTGACATAATAGGTAGGTACCTGGGTGTTTAACGCGACACATCGCCTAATGATGGGGAACATTAGTACCCAGTTAAATGAAATGCGTTTAATAAATGACAAAGTTATTTATGACGAAACTTTGTACCATATAATCATATATGGACATTTGACCTATAAGAGTGACCTTGACCTTGCAGGTAGGGACCTGGGTGTTAAGAGCGACACATAGTCTAATGATGGGGAACATAAGAACCAAGTTAAATTAAATACGCTTAATAAACGACGAAGTTATGCACCAGACACGAAACATTGTACCATATAATCATTCATGGACATTTGACCTATAAGAGTGACCTTGTTCTTGGAGGTAGGGACCTGGGTGTTAAAAGCAACATATAATCTAATGATGGGAAACATTTGTGCCAAGCTAAATAAAATTTGCTTGATAAATGACGAAGTTAGGCTCAGGACACAGAACCTTGTATCATAATGTCATATATAGACATTTGACCTATAAGTGTGACATTGACCTTGGAGGTAGGGACCTAGGTGTTAAGCGTTACTCATCGTCAAATGATGGGTAACATATGTGCCAAGTTAATAAAAGTTTGCTTGATAAATGACAAAGTTACGCTTCGGACACCAAAAACTGTATCATATTGTCATAAATAGATATTTGACCTATAAGAATGACCTTGACCTTGGAGGAAGGGACCCTGGTTTGTAAAGCGCGACATATCGTCTTATGTTGGGGATCACTTTTGCCAAGTTAACAGAAATTTGCTTGATAAATGACGATGTTATGCTCTGGACGCGAAACACAATCATATTGTCATATATGGACATTTGACCTATAAGTATGACATTGATCGTGGGGGTAGCAATCTTAATTCATGGCGAGACGCATCGTCTAATAGTAGGGAGCTTTTGTAGCAAGATAACTGAAATTTGATTAGGGATAAATGGCAAAGTTATGATCCGGACAAAAACGGGACGGACACACAGACGGACGGACGATCGCGATTCCCATATCCCCCTCCGACCTATCGGGAGGGGGGTGGATAACAACTTATGGCGGTTTCCCGCTGTCCATAATGCTGGCATGGACCGGCTGTAAACGACACCAGCGCTGATGATAGACAACGAGATTGCTTGGTCATTTTTGGCCGCAAAGAGTGCAATCCTCAACAACAAAAAAGCCGATCCGCAGCAGAAAGATCGTGAAGATACAAAAAAGTACCAGTATTTGTTCTGTTAATTGCGTTAATATTTGTACCGCATAAACGAATACTTATTGAAAAAAAGAAAGTTTAATGCATATACGTATCCATTTCTATATGTGATACAATTGAATAATTAAACTAAACTAGACTCTAATTTTGTGACACAAGTGTCGTTCTAGATACTGCATTCAGCACAAGCTTATTTTAGATTACAGTAGCCATTTGTATGGTATTTTTCGTTGAAATGAAGTCACTTCCAAACGAAAATCCAGTTTCGGCGTAAAGTGTCGTTCCTGATTAGCCTGTGCGGACTGCATAGCCTAATCTAGGACGACACTGTACGCACCTACATAAAGCCCGTTTTCACGGAGCGCGGCTCAAATCAAACCGCAAGTAAACTGAATACTTTCAATTTTGGAGTGATAATCCTTCAACTTCTAACTTAAACATAAGCAATACTTTTAAAAAGGCATTAATAAAGAGCAATATGAGAAGCACTCTAGAAAAAAAAACGGTATGTTTAAGCGTAAAGTACCGTCCAGATTAGCCTGTGCAGTCCGCACAGGCTAATCAGGGACGACATTTTCCGCCTAGACTTTAATAGTACAAACTAGGCAAATCAAAACGTGCAAAACGTAAACTTGTATTTGTTTTAAAGTTTATATTACCGCGATGCGATCATTAATATAGTGAACATATGTACACAGAAGTCTTCTTTTCGTTTTTTTTTGCTGCAAAACTCAAACTTTCATTACTTAAAACTTTATATAAACGAAATTTGATAATAAACCTTGCTAAAATATGGTAAATTAGAATAATGTTTTCGGTTATTTGTATGTCCATCGTTTGTTGTCGGTCAACGTGAGTTAGCGTTAAACTAATGTAGGCTAAGCGAAATAGGTGTAGTTTATGTCACCATAAATTAAGCAGAACGCTGCTCAATTACTGTTGAAAGCAAATTTAATCACGTTGAAATAGAGTTGTTTTCTCCCACGTTAATTATGTTAATTAGCTCCGACTACACTGTAACTTGAAATGTCATACACAATCTCAAATGCAAATGTTCATCGCCAATATGAAACTGTGAAAGAGGTACGTTGAAGTATCGTTTTGATGAACAATGGAATTGATTTCGTTCAAAATAATAATTGTATGGGTATTTTAAAAGTAAAAACTCAGCAGCAAATCGAAACGTGTTGCAAAACTTGATTTTTTTCTTTAAACTTTATATAACCGAGATTCGATCATGAATCGTGTGAAAATTAGTACATATAAGTATGTTTTCGTTTCGTTTTATTGCTTCAAAACTCAGACTTTTGTCGCTTAAAACTGAATTCAATAATAAACTTTGTGATAATACATGTATGTGAATACAAATATAGGTATGTTTTTGTTTAATTGGTACGTTCATCATATGAGTCGCGTTCTGGAAAAACTGGGTTTAATGCATGTGCGTAAAGTGTCGTCCCAGATTAGCCTGTGTAGTCCGCTTAGGCTAATCAGAGACGACACTTTCCGCTTTTATGACTTTTTCTGCAACTGAAACTGGTTTATTTGCTAAAACGCCTATTTCTACATCTACGTTTCGTTGAAGTGAAGTCTCTTCTCAGCAAAAATCCAATTTAGGCGGAAAGTGTAGTCCCTGATTAGCATGTGCGGACTGCACAGGCTAATCTGGGACGACACTTTACGCACAATCATTATGCCCAGTTTTCTCAGAACGCGACTCATATGAAGGTCAACTTGAATAAGCATTTCGCTAATGTAGGCTAACCAAAATATGTTTATCATGACGATAAATTATTGAGTTTAGCTCTTACATTTTTAAATATTATACTCTGACACGCCCTTTTATATAATGTCACTTTCGTATGTTATTTAGTTTTGGGATACGACGATTATAGTTCCCTATTCTTAAGTAAAGAGTGGCCTCAAGAATACAAATTCACCGTTGGCATACTAACCGAAAAAAATGCGAATAAGAACTAATAGGGGCCGTCCAAATTCATGTAAACACTATCTGATCTTCATGAAACTTGGTCAGAAGATTTGTCCCATATATCGATTGAATTCGAAACTGGGTCATGCTGGGTCAAAAACTAGGTCACTAGGTCAAAAAAAGAAAAACCTTGCAAACAGCGTAGAAGTTACATTCATGCCCAATGTTCATGTAACTTTGCCAAAATGTTTGTCTTAATGATATGTTGGTTGAGTTCAAAAGCGGTTCCGGTCCGTTGAAAAACATGGCCGCCAGTACGCGGGGTAGTTTTCCTTATTTGGCTATAGAGAAACCTTGCAAACATTCTAGAAGTCACAATTTTTGCTCAATCATCATAAAACTTGGTCAAAACATTGATTTTATTGATATCTCGGACGAGTTCGAAAATGGTCTTGATCAGTGAAAAAACATGGCCACCAGGGGGCGGGCAGTTTTCTCTATATGTATATAGTGATAAAATGTGAATACTCTAGAAGTACTATTTTTTGTCCAATCTTCATGAAATTTGGTCAGAACATTTGTTTCCTAAATACGTGAGTTAAGTTCGAAAATGGTTCCGGTCCGTTGAAAAACATGGCTGCCAGGGGGACGGGGCAGTTTTCCTTATATTTATAAAGTAAAAAATGCGTGTGAACAGTCAAGAAATCACATTATTTACCCAATCATCATGAAACTTGGTCAAAACATTAGTTTTATTGATGTCTCGGACAAGTTCGAAAATGGTCCAGATCGGTGAAAAAACATGGCCGCCAGTGGGTGGACCGTTTTCTCTATATGTATATAGTGAAAGCATGTGAACAGTCCAGAAGTGACATTTTTTGAATTTGGTCAGAACATTTGTTTCTAGATACGAGAGTTGAGTCCGAAAATGGTTCTGGTCCGTTGAAAAACATGGCTACCAGGGGGGGGGGGGGGGGGGGAGGATGGCGCATTTTCTTTATGCTTCTATAGTAAAAAAAAAAGCTTGTGAACACTGTAGAAGTCTTGCCAAATCATCATGAAACTTTGTGAATACATTGTTTTTATTTATATCTCAGATGAGCTCGAAAATGGTCCCGATCGGTCAAATAGCAAGGCCGCCAGAGAGGGGGGGGGGGGGGGGGGCAGGTTTCCTTATATGACTTTAGAGAAACCTTGTGAACGCTCTAGAAGTCATAATTTTTGCCTAATCATCGTGAAACTTAGTCAAGACATTGGTTTTATTGATATCTCAGAAAGTTGGAAATGGCTCAGATCGGTGAAACAAACACACTTTTTAGCCCACCTGATTGCTCATGTGAGGTTTTAGGATCGGTCTTTGTCCGTCTTCCGTCCGTCCACATTTTGTTTGTAAACACTCTAGCATTCACATTTCTCAAGCATTCTTTATCAAAGTTGCTGAAAGATCTCAGTCAAGTTTGATAATGAGCAAAATCACATAATTAATGCCATAATTATTGCCCTTAGATTGTCCAAATTTTCATTATATTATACAAAATCCTTGTAAACACTCTAGAGGTCACAATTTTGTTTCAGATTTTATGAATATTGGTCATAATATTTATTTTGTAAGCAAAGTTTGATGTTTGGTCATAAGGGGTCAACATATAGGTCACCAGGTCAATCTTACAAAACCTCGTAAACACTCCATACGCCAGAGTTTTGGTTCAATAATGATTAAAATTGACCAGGATGTTTGTCTTGACAATATCTAAGTCA
This sequence comes from Dreissena polymorpha, assembly GCF_020536995.1. Taxonomy (NCBI): domain Eukaryota; kingdom Metazoa; phylum Mollusca; class Bivalvia; order Myida; family Dreissenidae; genus Dreissena; species Dreissena polymorpha. The sequence goes on from NC_068356.1 coordinate 83,665,271, forward strand.
ATTTTGACGTTTGGTAATGTGCAGACAAAATCTAGGTCATGGGGTCTAATCTTACAAAAACCTTGTTAACACACTAGAGGCCATAGTTTTGGTCCAATAATGATGGTACTTGACCAGGATGTTTTGCTTGATGATTTCTAGGCAAAGTTTGACATTGGGTCATGTGGGGTCAAAATCTTGGTCACGAGGTCCAAATCTTACAAAAATCTTGTAAACACACGTAGAATTAGCATTACTTGCAAATGATTGCATTGCAAAAACCCATGCAAATGGACAGTACTCAATCAGAATTAATCATATACTCACACTGCAAAAGTAACCGAAGAGAACCAATCTAATATGCTATTGAGTACTGAATTTTCAACTAAGCAATGAACAAGGCCTTGTTAAAAAAGGTGAGCGAACTAGGGCCATCTTGGCCCTCTTTTTGTATTGTTATTGTTATTGAAAATTAACTATTCTAGTATAAAAGTCATTTTAATAATGTGAAAGTTCTTTTTAGTGAAATTTTAATACGGCCCCATATTAGTTTGAAAACATGAGTTTTATATTTGAATTATAATATTTACACTCTCACTAGCTTGAAATAACCGGAAATATCAAACAATACGGTTTTCATTAGGCCAAATGTATTTACTAAACAAATCTAGTAGTGTTATCATGATTTAAAATAATCTATTAATAATCATGATGCGTAGACAATGTTTCATCTTAAGTGGACCCCGGGAGGTAATAACAACTAGTTTTGTTAATGAATAATTATCATATGTGGAATCGAGAAACCTCTGCAAATAAAACGTGGGCGATTGTTGTTTCTATATAATGTTGTTATTGCAAGTTTTAAAAACATGTAGGCGATGCTACGTCTGCCAATGTTCGATTTTAATTATCATGATGAATGTTGTTAGAATTGTTGTAAATGTAAACATATCAACACTTCACCTTTCTACCGATCGTTTTTCTCTGTAAGGAACTTTTTACTTTGTTTACATGAAACAATGGCTAACTATGACAATTATTCGTTAACACTAGTTATCATCAACTCACGAGGTCGATTCCACGTGAGAGAAACATTTTCTATGCATCACCTTTTCTCAGGATAAACAGAACAGAACAAGACTTTATTTTCACCCAAGTATATAACATATACAATATGGACAATATAACAAATTACAATTTTAAGTACACTATTTTGACTTCTGATAATTGTTACAACAACAACACATAGTGCAGCAGGTCTTGGTGATGATATCTTAAGGTGGTTCAAATCATACCTTTCAGATAGACAGCAACTTGTTGATGTTTCAGGCACTCATTCCGGTACAGCCCCAATATCATGTGGTTTTCCACAAGGGTCGATTCTAGGGACCCTGCTCTTCCTAATCTATGTTAATGATATGTCTGCTGTGGTTAAAAATAAGCTCCTCCTATATGTAGATGACTCAGGTATTCTCGTGTCTGGTAAGTGTTAAACTGATATTGAAAGTTTATTGAAAGAGGATTTACATCTGGTTAGTCAGTGGTTGGTTGATGATAAGTTGTCTCTGCATTGAGGTAAGACATAGTCTATTATTTTTGGTTCTGGGCATAGAATCAGGTCAAACCCTTCTCTCGATATTTCTTGTAATGGTACCATTAGTGAAACTACATCTTCAGTCAAATACCTAGGGGCTACATTGGATTAAACTTTGTCCTTTGAAACCATGGCTCGTTCAGTCATTCAGAAGGCCAACTCTAGGTTAAAATATCTATATAAAAAGAAAGAATATTACGCCCAGCAAACCAAGAAACTTCGTGTCATGTCTTTTGATTATGCTTGCTCTATATTGTACCATAGTCTCACCAAAGTGTTACAAAATAAGCTCAAAACCACCCAGAATAAGTTATTGCGATTTGTCCTAGGTCTCGATGCAAGGGCACATATTGGGTCAGAACACTTTCAATTGCTCAACAGGCTACCAGCCAATAAACGTGTAGACCAGATTGTTCTTGGTCATGTGTTTAAGATTAAAAATGGGTCGGCCCCGGACTATATGGGAGAACATTTTATTCTGCAGGCCTCTATTCATTCATGCAGGACCAGGTCAACTCAAAAAGGTGCATTTGTTGTCCCCAAAGTTAAAGGTTTCGGTTCAAAGTCCTTTTGTTACACGGGATGCTCATTATGGAACAATTTACCCTTCAGTATAACACAGATTGATAGATTGTCTGTTTTTAAGTCGTCTTTAACAACTCATTTATTAGAAAATCTGTAACTTTTCATGTATATTGTTTTTGTTTTTTTATTAAGGAATCATTTCTTGTCATCAATTTTTATCAACATTGATCCTATCTTCCATGTTATGCATTCTCCATTTTTATAAGTGCCACTATATGTCCTGCCACCAGCACACAGGACCACAATGAAAATATGGGTTTACTTTTCTTTGTGTTATCCTTGGTGTTTGGTGTGTATGTCATGGTATATTTATCTTCGTTTATGTGATATTTTTATATTTTGTACATGTTCTAAATGCCCATGTATACATTCCTTGCAGAAATAAATCTATCTATATAAATATCTATCCATCCATCCATCCATCCATCCATCCATCCATCCATCCATCCATCCATCCATCTATCTATCTATCGTTTTATCTCAGGTTTACTGCAGTCGGTTATTGACATCTATGGCAAGCAATCACGTATGTCTTAGATGGTACTTGACTTTTTTCATACAAACTTAATATTTAGAAAACAAGTAAACACCTCATCTGGATTCGAATGTATAATTCTTGTATATGAGACGTGTGTGATAAATGTTGCTTAGAAAGTACTACGCGTCTTAACGGTTCGATCCTTAATTTACTCTATTTAAATCATAACAATTACAATGACGTCGCCGTCATCGACGGCCGACGTTAACGCGCCATGGCGGCAAAGCATGCCGTTTCATATTCTCAACAACGTGTATCACCTTTTTAGGAGATAACCACTGCAGTGCATTAATGAGTAGTTAATAAATTATAAATGTGTCATTTCGTAAATCGCTAAACAGACGGCCTCGCTTCCAGTGTCCCGTTTAAATGGTAAGGGAAATTCATCTCTCGGTGGTCTTGCCATCTGCTGACAATTAGTTCAATGACCACTACTGCAACGATTCCAAGGAATCGGCACCTTTCATTGCAGGATGGGCATACATAATAAGTTTGTACGTGAGACATAACTCTTCCACTGGGCATTATCTTATTGATAATGAAGAGCCCTATCAAATGTCTTGGGAAATGGTTTGATTCAAGCCTACTGGACAGCGACAATGTCAGAAAGCTTGAAACCCAGGTAGGTGAGGGCCTGAAGAAGATTGACCGCAGCAACCTCCCTGGAAAGTTCAAAGCCTGGCTATGCCATTATGCCTTACTACCAATACTTATCTGGCCAATGATGCTGTATGATGTATCCAGCTCAGTTATAGAAGCCCTAGAGAGGACCACGAGCCGACACTTAAGGAAGTGGCTAGGAATGCCCTCCAGTTTCTCCACTACGGAAAGAGTAAAAGCTTCAACTCCCACTGTCCTCACTGGTGGAGGAATTCAAGATAGCCAAGACAAGACTGGTACTCACCCTAAGAGATTCCCCAGATGAGCATATCCGAGAAGCAGGCATTGTTACCCGCACCAGCAGGAAATGGTCGGCCACTGAGACTGCCAGCCAAGCGGAGGATTCGCTCAAGCACAGATACATTGTAGGGTCGGCTGCTGTCGGACGTCGGGGGATTGGCGCGACAAAAAACTTCTGTGGAGCCGAGCAGACAAGAAAGAGAGGCGCACCATGATCCAGGCAGAAGTCATGACGTCAGAATAAAACAAGAGAACAGCTAGAGCAGCAGAAATGGGAACACAGGCCGACAGGGAGCATGGGCAACAAGGAATAAAATTGACAAGAAATTGACCTGGGACGACATCTGGAAGTATGACTCCACCAGACTTTCCTTACTCCTTAGGTCAGTCCATGATCTCCTACCATTACCCGCAAATCTCTGCCGTTGGGGACTCATAGCAGACCCTAAATGCCAATTGTATGACCGTCCTGGCACTCTAAAACATGTTCTTTCTTGCTTCCGTACAGCTCTATCACAATGAAGATACAGATGGTGCCACGACAACGTCCTCAGAGATTTGACTGACTGGCTGGAACAAGAAAGGAAACAGGAACGCAGTAGCACACCGCGACAACAGATGATTAACTTCGTGAAGCCGTGTGACACTGCGCATAGACAGCCGACACAGAAAACCTCAATCCTCAACGGCGCAACCGGATGGAGCATGAATGTTGACCTTGACAATAAGCTGGTCTTCCTAAGTATCGTGCAGACAGACCTCAGGCACAACATCGTGCTGTGGTCAGAGGCAGGGAAACGACTCATCATAATCGAGTTAACGGTACCTTGGGAAACCAGATGCGAGGAGGCCTACGAGAGGAAAAATTCCAAGTATACAGAGCTTGCAACCAAAGAGGCTGGACTTGGTTGCTCCCCATAGAAGTAGGCGTTAGAGGGTTTTGTGCACAATTCGTGTGACGACTGATGTCAGCAGTCGGGTCTACTGGCAGGGATAGATGGCGTACTATCCAAAAACTAATCCAAGCTGCAGAGCAGTCGTCCAGCTGGTTGTGGCTGAGGCGAGATGATGCAGCTTGGAAGAAGTAGAGCTATCGACATTCACACCGAAGCTACGGTGGCCCCACCCTCCCGAGATGTCAATAGCAAAACATTGACGACGGAGGGACTCCATGCTGATGATGAATGTCAATCAGCAATACACAACCAACAGAAGATTTGTGGGTAGTTTTAATATTGTATTCAACATTTTATTGCGTTCTGCTGTCTGATCCTGCATATTCTGCTAGTGGTGGATATGTTTAGCTCACCTGAGCACAACGTGCTAAAGTGAGCTTTTGTGATCGCATTTGCCTGTCATGCGTCGTCAACGTGGGTCGTGTAGGTCCAGCTAAAATGACTCCGTGAAGGGGCGTGGGACCTGTAAATAAACTCAGAACAACAACTTGGGTCGTGCGTCGTCCCTCATGCGTCGTCAACAGTTACCTTGTTAACACTCTAGAGGTCACAACCATTGTCCAAAATTCATTAAAACTTGGTCAGAAGATTTGTCCTGACTCCCAATGATATCTTGGATGAGTTCAAAAATGATTCCGTGTTTGTTTGTTTTTTAAACAGGGCTGCCAAGAGGCATGGCAGTTTTCCATATCGAATGCACATTCATTGTCCAATCTTCATGAAACTTAGAACATAAGTTCTAATGATATCATGCATGAATTCGAAAATGGTTCCGGTCTGTTGAAAAAACATGGCTGCAAGGGGCGGGCATGTTTCCTTATATGGCTAAAGTAAAGCATTGTTAACATTTTGGAAGGCACATTTATAGTCCAATCTTAATGAAACTTTGTCAGAACATGTTTCCCAATAATATCTTGGACGATTTCAAAAATGAACTTTGTCAGAACATGTTTCCCAATAATATCTTGGAAGATTTCAAAAATGGTTCCGGTTGCTTGAAAAGCATAGCAGCCACGGGTATATGGCTTTAGTAAAACCATGTTTACACTCTAGACGTCAGATTTATTGACTAATCTTCATGAAACTTAGCAAGATTTTTTCTTATAATATATTGGATAAGTCCGAAAATAGTTCCTATCTGTTGAAAAACAAGGCCGCCAGGAAACGGAGCTTTTTTTCTTATCATTATGATATATAATATGGCTGTAGTAAAACGTTGTGTACACCATAATTGCCACATTAACAACCCCATCTTCATGAAACTTGGTCATAACATTTGTTTTAATGATATATGGGCTGAGATCAAACATGCTTCCGGTCCGTTGAAGAACATGGTCACCTGAGGGCAGGGCATTTTTCATTATATGGCTATAGTAAACCCTTGTTAACACTCTAGAAGTCACATTTCTGGTCCAATCTTTATGAAACTTGGTTAGAACATTTGTTCTAAATATAGCTCACTTGAGTTCAAAAACGGTTATGGTTCTTCAAAAAATATTGCCGCCAAAAACAGGACATTTTTCCTTATTTGGCTATTGTGAAACTTTGTTAAACTGTTAAGTCAAATTTTGGGTGCAATCTTAATCAAACTTATTAAGATTGTTCAAATGACTTCACGGTCGAGTTAGAGAATTCCTCTGGTTTGTTGAGGTGAGATTGAAACTGGGTCATGTGAGCAATAGGGCAAATTAATTTTTTTATGTCAATACTCTAGAAGTTAGTTTTTTGGTCCAATTTTTATTAATCAGCTCGCATTTTTAAGAATAGTCTACGGGTAGTTTCTTTGGGTCGCAGGTGAGCGCCTGGGGGGCCCATGGCCCTTTTTTAAAAATTAATAAGCTTTGCAGAAGTCTTTCCGAAGGTGCTGATTCCATATCGATGGGTTCCAATTGGTTGCAAATGTTATGCAGAACCTTGAAGAACCATATAGAGATAACATTCTGCGTCCAAATGTTAAAACTTTCAAAACTTGGATGCTGAAGTGTTCAATTTATAAAACATTTTACTTAGGGTGTGTAAAATTAATCTGATACACTGAACAAGGTGTTTTGAAAATTAATGTGTAGTTTGTTGCACGGGCTTCAACAATGACTGCTGTATAAAATATTCTGCTATGGCAGAAACATGTTGAGTATTTAAGAATTTGAAATAAACAAAAAAGAAATGTGTTTTTACAGAATATTTTATTTAATTGAAGTGTTCAATTTGCAATCAGGCGCTGAAGGTTCCAGAAGGTAGCAGAAGCATTTTGATTAGACATGGAGTAGTCCAAGAGAGTTGCCAAGACATCCGATAAAAGTTTGCCGCTATGAACTCTTTGAGACAACAGATAAAAGATCAAGTCCAAAACAAATATTAAAATAAATTATGTGAACCTATTGAAATGAGCAGTTTTCCAAATGTTCAAACAATAATAAAACAAGTCCTAGATGCACCAGAACATCAGAAAACGGTATATCTCATACAGACACAACCTAGCATGAAGTTGTATCCAAAATCTACGTTATTGTGACAAGAATATGTTATTTAAATCCATTGTTACTCACAGTTATCCCGAAGTATGTGTATTTCAAAGTTTGTGAGGTTCTTCTGCGCCTGGCGCTGCACTTTACGAGGACCCAGGTTGTGTCCCAGCACCTTATGTACATACTAGACTCACGAACGTTGGGACGAATTTTAATTAACGTTGCCATGTCCAGCTATTTACGATATTCAATTGTGAAGTTGTCTTGAGCAGATAAGTAGCCCGAGGGTACCCAAACTGCATAGAATGATGATGACAAACCAAACACACACAAGCAAGTAATGATACTAAGTTGTTTCCGTCCAGACATAAACATATTTTTTCATTTAGCATGTTTTGTCATTTTATTTCTAAAATTTAAAATGTTCTCACTGTTGGCCTGTTTTTCCTGTGACACGATATCCTTTAACAGAGAAATATGAGCAGTTCATCAATCTGACCAGGAGCTGCCCCTACATCTCAATCTGACCAGGAGCTGCCCCTACATCTCAATCTGACCAGGATCTGCCCCTACATCTCAATCTGACCAGGAGCTGCCCCTACATCTCAATCTGACCAGCATCTGCCCCTACATCTCAATCTGACCAGGAGCTGCCCCTACATCTCAATCTGACCAGGAGCTGCCCCTACGTCTCAATCTGACCAGGAGCTGCCCCTACATCTCAATCTGACCAGGAGCTGCCCCTACGTCTCAATCTGACCAGGAGCTGCCCCTACATCTCAATCTGACCAGGAGCTGCCCCTACATCTCAATCTGACCAGGAGCTGCCCCTACAAGGTTCTGTAGTCTCATAAGCTCACAGACTACCCATGGCCAGGCTACACATGCCCAGGCAGGTCTGGAGCAATGCTGCTTCCATATGGCATAGGACACACTTTAGCATGATGCTGGGTCATATAATGAACAACACATATTTTACACAATTCTTAATTGTTTATTCCATCAGGATCTGTCATATAATGAATGAATACACAATCTGAAACATTTCATCATTATAACAGCATGTTTACATATGAGCCATGCCCTGGAAAAAACAGACCAAGTGCATGTGCATTTAGTGTCGTCCCATATTAGCCTGTGCAGTCTACACAGGCTAATCATGGACAAAAGTTTCTGCTTATATTGTTTTATTTTTTTTAAAGGTCTCTTCTTAGTGAAAAGTGAACAGTTAATTGAGGCAGAAAGCTTCATCCCTGATAAGCCTGTGCAGACTGCACAAGCTAATTTTGGACAACACTTTAAGCACATGCATTTAACTACGTTTTCCCAAAACAGGACTCATATTTTTTACTTTTGTGCTGACTTAAATGATAGTTATAGATCATATCCAAAAGCAATAAAGATTCAACAACATTTATCCACTCCAATGTGCCATGAAAAGGACGGAGTATGTACAAATGTCACATAGGTGCGATACTTTACACAGGAAAATTATTGTTGTCACAAACTGTTCACCCTTTAACAACATTTATAACATGCAACAGACAAGACAAAAAGAATAGGAATTGATGTTCAACTTTACTTGTTATTATTTCAGTAAAAAGTTTCACTTGTTTTACAACCATTTAAAGTGACAGAAAATAAAGTTTGTATTAAGAGATGTAAAATAATAAGAGGAACATATGAGCCATTATCTTGGAAAACATGGCTTATTGCATGTGCCAAAAGCTTTACGTGTGTCATCTTAGATTAGCCTGTGCAGTCAGGTTTAGGCTCTAAGTGTTATCTCTGATTAGCCTGTGCAGTCAGGTTTAGGTTCTAAGTGTTATCTCTGATTACCCTGTGCGGTCAGGTTTAGGCTCTACGTGTTATCTCTGATTAGCCTGTGCAGTGTGGTTAAGGCTCTAAGTGTTATCTCTGATTAGCCTGTGCAGTCAGGTTTAGGCTCTAAGTGTTATCTCTGATTAGCCTGTGCAGTCAGGTTTAGGCTCTACGTGTTATCTCTGATTAGCCTGTGCAGTGAGGTTAAGGCTCTAAGTGTTATCTCTGATTAGCCTGTGCAGTCAGGTTTAGACTCTAAGTGTTATCTCTGATAAGCCTGTGCAGTCAGGTTTAGACTCTAAGTGTTATCTCTGATTAGCCTGTGCAGTCAGGTTTAGGTTCTAAGTGTTATCTCTGATTACCCTGTGCGGTCAGGTTCAGGCTCTACGTGTTATCTCTGATTAGCCTGTGCAGTGAGGTTAAGGCTCTAAGTGTTATCTCTGATTTGCCTGTGCAGTCAGGTTTAGGCTCTAAGTGTTATCTCTGATTAGCCTGTGCAGTCAGGTTTAGGCTCTAAGTGTTATCTCTGATTAGCCTGTGCAGTCAGGTTTAGGCTCTAAGTGTTATCTCTGATTAGCCTGTGCAGTCAGGTTTAGGCTCTAAGTGTTATCTCTGATTAGCCTGTGCAGTCAGGTTTAGACTCTAAGTGTTATCTTTGATTAGCCTGTGCAGTCAGGTTTAGACTCTAAGTGTTATCTCTGATTAGCCTGTACGGTCAGGTTTAGACTCTTAGTGTTATCTCTGATTAGCCTGCGCAGTCAAGTTTAAGCTCTAAGTGTTATCTCTGATTAGCCTGTGCAGTCAGGTTTAGGTTCTAAGTGTTATCTCTGATTACCCTGTGCAGTCAGGTTTAGGTTCTAAGTGTTATCTCTGATAACTTGTGCGGTCAGGTTTAGGCTCTACGTGTTATCTCTGATTAGCCTGTGCAGTGAGGTTAAGACTGTAAGTGTTATCTCTGATTAGCCTGTGCGGTCAGGTTTAGGCTCTAAGTGTTATCTCTGATTAGCCTGTGCAGTCAGGTTTAGACTCTAAGTGTTATCTCTGATAAGCCTGTGCAGTCAGGTTTAGGCTCTAAGTGTTATCTCTGATTAGCCTGTGCAGTCAGGTTTAGACTCTAAGTGTTATCTCTGATTAGCCTGTGCAGTCAGGTTTAGGCTCTACGTGTTATCTCTGATTAGCCTGTGCAATGAGGTTAAGGCTCTTAGTGTTATCTCTGATTAGCCTGTGCAGTCAGGTTTAGGCTCTAAGTGTTATCTCTGATTAGCCTGTGCAGTCAGGTTTAGGCTCTAAGTGTTCTCTGATTAGCCTGTGCAGTCAGGTTTAGACTCTAAGTGTTATCTCTGATAAGCCTGTGCAGTCAGGTTTAGACTCTAAGTGTTATCTCTGATTAGCCTGTGCGGTCAGGTTTAGACTCTAAGTGTTATCTCTGATTAGCCTGTGCAGTCAGGTTTAGGCTCTAAGTGTTATCTCTGATTAGCCTGTGTGGCTAATCTCCTATAACAATAGTCACTTGTTGTACATGCATTAAGCAACATTTTCCCAGAGCTCAGGCTCAAGCTGTCTATACTAATGGTTCTGGTAGGTAACACGACATAATGGTAGAAAATAGATGTTTAACATTACTTTTTTTAATTCTAAAAACATGTAAGTACATTTGGTACAAAAATATTTTCACACAGCTCTGAATTTATTTATCCAAAATAATGGATTATTTAAAAAAAAAAAATTACGATACAGCAAAAGAGGTGTTAATTCTGCAAGAAGACTAGTTTACAGTCTTATAATGAACTAAGATTGTAAGCACTGTAACGATGTACAGAGATTTATACATACATGTACTTCTGAACAACAACAAGAAACTGTCGGAGACAGGTGATGCTCCCCAAAGTTTTTTTTGGTCACAATATTGCAATATATATTCAGATAAAAGAAAACGTCTTGAGAGCACATTAGTTGGGGGAACAAGAAATTTGTTATAGAAAATTTCAAAGGGCCATAACTCTGTGAAAAATCATCCGACCAGAACCCGCTGATAATATGCACATCTCCTCTTGGTAGTGAAGCTTGCCATAAAGTTTCATTAAATTTCGGTCATTAGTTGCTGAGAAATAGCCCAGACAAGAATTGCACTATATGTACAGTTAATGAAAAATTTCAAAGGACCATAACTTTGTGAAAAATCATCCGAGCAGAAACCGCTGATACAGGGGTTTTTCTGCCTATTTTGGGAAAAAGAGTCTGACCAAATTGGGAATTTTTTATCGACAAATTTGGCCATTTTGGGAATTTTTGCTTCAATAAAAAGGCTCATTTGGGAAAAAATTGGGAATTTATCATTCTTAAATAATTCAGTGGTTTAACAAATAAATTTGTTTTTATTTGTTATTTTGTCTTCTTTACATGTATATAAACAGATGCAATATTGGGCATGTTCAACGTTTATTCAAGTACTGCAGTTTTGTTTTTCAGTTACAGTTACACTCTGAGATAAGAACTGTACAGTCAAAACCTTATAGCAGATATTTTTTACCAAAACAAACACTGGTTAGTCACACAAGTTATAAGACACTTCATTCTTACAACAACAAAAATTCCGGAGGCGCAGACAGTGCTGAAAAAACCCTGTGATAATATGCACATCTCTTCTTGGTAGTGAAGCTTCCCATAAAGTTTCATTGAATTCTGGTCATTTGTTGCTGAGAAATAGCCCGGACAAGAATTGCACTATATGTACAGTTAATGGACAATTTAAAAGGGCCATAACTCTGTGAAAAATCATCCGACCAGAACCCTCTGATAATAAGCACATCTCCTCTTGGTAGTGAAGCTTCCCCATAAAGTTTCATTGAATTCCGGTCATTAGTTGCTGAGAAATAGCCCGGACAAAAAATTGTGCACGGACGGACACACGGACCGACGGACGAAGCGGCGACTATATACTCCCCCCAAAATAAATTTTGAGGCAGCATAAAAATACATCTATAATTCTGTTTCATTAACTCCATATGTTTCTTAACATTCTGGAAAATAATTCAAGTTGTAAAAGGGAAAAGGAATTTCTATAATAGAAATAACATAACATTTAAATTAACAGATAACTGAAAATCATTTCAGGACAAAATAGTCCCTCTGTCTTTGTGTGAATCTCACATGATGACTATTACAAACATACATGTATCTGCAAACACTAGTTTAGTAGACAAAATGGAATATTATTAACGCTTTGAGCAATATCTTAGGGTACAGCAAAATATAATAATATAACAAGTCAATTGAGAACAACAGTAACTGATATGGCCACCCTGCCATCGTCCCATTTATTTTGTTTCTTTTTACTTAATATAAACCACATTCTTGGATATGGGGCTTCATGCATGTGCTAAAAGTGGTGCCCCAAAATAGCCTGTACAGCAAGCACAAGTTAATCTGGGACGACATTTTCCACTTTAATGGAATTTTTAGTTGAAAGAAACTTGATTCTTAATGAAAATCAAGTTTAGGCAAGAAGTGTTGTACCTGATTAGCCTGTGCAGACTGCAAAGGCGTATCTGTGACAACACTTTACCCACATGCTGCACGAATCCTGGTTTTCCCAAAGCGAGGCTAATATGTAAACATTGCACATTAAATTCCAAGCCATACACTGACCCATGACCCTTTTCAAGGGCAAAACCTGATACATGTACATAATAACTTGTATAACTACATACACACAATCTACAACAATCTATTTTTAGGACAGACTAGTGAACCTCTGAATTAAGTTTTTAAGTCTTGCTTATCAATTATATTGTGTTGTTAACCAATTTCAAGAGTCATCCAACTATCATTTTTATTCATAAAATGCTTGAATTTTCACAATTACTAAATCACAGATATACTAGGTATAATGATCAGGAGCGAAATTTCGTTACCTGCTTGTCTTATACAAGTATTGAAGAATACAAATCCATTTATTGGAACAATTGAGTATGAGCTGTGTAGCTCACTTTTCAATCTTAAACAGCACTTTAACCCTACCCATTTTTTACCCATGAAATCACATAATAAATCTAGTTTAATGATATATCCAATTATTCAATTGTATCCAATATAGAAATGTTTTGCAGATACACCTTCTGACTGAACCATGGAAGCAACATAATTAAATTAATTTTGTGAAATGGATAATGATATTTGTTTATCAGAAAGCAAGAACATGGTAAAAATAAGATTTATCAGTATGTAATGAAAAACAAAATACTTGGTACTTTCAGTTTATCAATTACCAACAAATATAATAGCTTAATCAATTCTTTACGATTCTAAATCATTACTTAATTACACTAGTCAAGAACAGTAACTGTTGCAGCTGATTATTTATTTAAACTAACTCATTATCTCCCTTGATTTATAACAATTGTTTGTTCTGGGCTCTTATAGGCCGATCCCATACAAATGGAAGGTTATGTCGAGCTTCAAGCTTAGTTTCTACTACTGGAGATTTTTCTTCCTTCACTTCCACAACTTTCCCGAATGCTCGTTTAGTCTTATCCACTACTGAGCTTGTAGTGGTCCCATTATCGGACAGTCCAGAGGAATCACACGAGTCAGAATTTACAACACCTGCTACTTTTCCTGAAACATGAACTTGAGCTTTCACAGACGATGAATCTGAGTCATTATTATCCAGCCTGGACACCTTAGCCTCCGGACCGTCCTGACTCGATAAGCTGTCTCGTTTTCTGAAGAATTTCTTGTGTTTATATAGTCCTGAGTAATCCTGGCTATCTTCAGTATTACCATCGCTGGATTCTGAGTTCTGAGCAGAAACCTTTGTTTTCCTGTCATACACTTCTTCCCCCTTCTGTGCTGACTCAGATTTTGGAGAACTGCATTCTTCAGAGGCGGCGCACGCATCATCGGGATTGTTTGATGTTGCATCTCCCTTGACAACATTGTCCCAGCTGCTGTCTGGACATACCTGGGAGGTCATGGACTCCGCAGCTGACTTCATGACCCCCGAATGACTAGTGCCTATTTCTGGTGACTGACGAGATTTTGTTGCTGGAGTTCCCTCCCTCTTGATTTTATCTGTGCTTATATTTTCACAACTTATATTTGTTCTACCTAAATTCACCAGTTCACTCGTTCTCCCTGGTGGACATGAATGATCCGATTGTGCTACATAGTTTTCAAATTTCACATTATTACACGGTAATGAACATGGACTGCCAGTCTGTGGAGATTCTATTTTTGTATTGAATTTGGAGTCTGCTCCCAAACTAAAGTTTTGTTTCATTTCCCCTGAGACATCTTTCAAATGGAGCATATCGTGTTCTTTAAGCAGCTTTTGATCAGAGAAATGTGAATGACAATGACTACACGTGAAAGGGCCATTCAGTTTAGTTCCGCCATGCTGGCGACAATGGCGCTTATAAGAACCAAAGTCATTCAGTTGGAACGTCTTGCCACATTCTGGACACTCCAAGCACTTTGTTTCACTTTTGTCACACGTGGATGATTTTTGAACAAAGTTTGTTTCTCCGTCTTCACTCGACGCCTGACTCTTTGTTTCATCAGGCGAGAGCGAACCTTTATTATGAGCATACCACTTTCTACAAACCTCCGCGTTTGGGGTTGGACACTTTTCAACCTGTGACTGTTGAACAAAATTTACTTCCTGAAGCTCAGTTCGTAGAGGAACATGCATGGCCGTTTTAGTGGCAGATATTGTTTGTACTATGGTGTGTTCATTTCGGGGTTCAAAGCCATGATTGCTGCGGAAGTGCTTTTTGAAAGCGTATGGACTTCCATAGGTTTGAGAGCACAATCGACAAATCAGGTACAGAATGTCATTCGGATCATGTTGACCAATAATATTTTGAATAGGCTCGTGTTTAGAAACATTATTACTTGCACTACGACTAGCCTCCATGTAACCACTATTTCCAGACAATTGATTTCCTGTTGCTTGAGATGATGACGGTGACGTTCGGAAACTGGGAATATGAGTTGCCTCTCCTGTTGGGCGAGTATTGCGTTCCCGTTCCAAGTTCACGAGAGGTTGGCCCAGGGTGATACCGCCCGCAAAGTGGGGGGACGGGAAGCGCTGCTGGGGCGGTACGACTGACCCTTGGGGAGAGGTCATGTTAGGGCTTTGGCTCTGATAGAATGACGACGGTGACGCACCACGGTGTTCAGCATTCGGGTGCAGGTACTTTTGAGATTGCGGGGATATACCCGGTGGGGAACTTTCAGGGGAGTTACTCTCCTGCCAGTATTTATCTACACTGTTCTCTAAATGTTTTATGAACGAGTTAACATTGGGGCCATTGCCCCGTTTTGAGGGACCTGGAATATGTGCACTGTAACTGGCTGATCTGGTTCTCATAGGCTCCTGACTTGATCTCTTAACACTTAAATCCAGAGGGCTGTCTGAATTATCAGAGCCCCCAGACTGTGAACTCAACGTTCTGTTGAACTCCTTCTGTCTGGGAGAGTAATTAACATTGAGACCTGGGCTTGGCCTTTCTGAGGTCATGACTGGGTGGGCATGTACTGAGATATTCCCTGGACCCATGGGTGGGGTCTTGTAATATCGACCCTCATGCTGAATGGTCTCATCGCTGTTATTGCGACAATATACAGGAGTGGGAACTGCGACAGAACTCTCCGAGAAGCTACCACGGCGATTGTTAGGAATTCCTGCAGTCAACCCATCACTTGGTGGCATCAGATGCATGATGTGCTCCTTGGAAGGATGTGGTGGCACAAGTTTAGGCACTGGCTGATTAGGCGAGTACTTTGGTGAATGTGTGGCATGGGCCTGACCCGAGGCTGGCATCATCTGACCATAGATATGTGATAGATGTGGAGGTAAATTCTGCAAATGTTTCTCCATTGAAGATAGATGTGGAGTTACATTTTGCGAGTGTTTCTCTAGATGTAGAGGTAAATTCGGTGAGTGTTTCTCTATAGAAGGCTCAAAGTGAGGCTCCAGTTTACTGGCGAGATGAGATTGGTGAGAATTACCCAGGCAGATTGAGCAACCGCAGTCCCTGGGGTGATGTACGGGCTTGCCGTCCCTGCTGTTGTAAGCATGACCTGGGCTAAGGCGACCAACGCTCATAAAGCCTCCGCGGAAATATTCATTGGCAGTGTAGGGGTGAAGGTGGTTGTACGACGGGTCAGCATGTCGAGGGACAAGCTTCCCCGCCATATGTTCACTGCGGTTTGGCAACATGAGCCGAGATGCAGGAGTATACGGCTGATGAATGGTATTCTGGTCCCTTATTTCACGTTTATCGATAAACCGAGTGTCTTTATAACCATGTCTAATGTCATGGTCAACAGAATGGTGATTATGCGGGCCATGCAGGGGGTCATAATTTGCGAATTTCTGAGGTACCTTTTCATTTAAATGAGTATCTTTGGCAGGCACAACACCATTATATCCCGAGGGTATATGAGTGCTAACGAGTTTTTCCATAGGTTTAAAAGATCTCTGATTTTTGTTAACATTGTCTATATTTAATCTTGGCCCAGTTTCATTCTGGGGCCTTTCCTTAGAAGCCCCTCCCTTGAGCCCTTGCAGTATCATATCATTGAGAATACCCTGAGCATTGAAGGTTTCCGACTTGTGGCCTGTCCCTTCTTTCCAAATAATGTCATCTTTATTATTGTCACTAAACATCTCCTTTTGAATACTTTCTTCGAGCAGTTTTTCAATATGATCTTTCAATGTTATTTTGGTCTTTTTCACCATGTTTTCAGTATTTACAGTATTTACTCCACCAGTGCCACTTAGTTTGTCATTGTTCCCAGATTTTAACTTCATATTTGATTCACTTTCCTTATCCCCTGATATCATTGACTGAGTGCACAATTTAATGATACTAGGCTCGGACGTTTTTACCTCCTCTTGTATGATTGCTTTCTGCAATGTTGAGTCCAGCACTTTATCAATAAAAGTATTAAATGTTGTTATCGTCTTCTTCTGCAGCTGATACATATGGGATGCAGTAAACTCTGTGCTGACCATTTCTGAAATAATATCAGAGACCTTCATTTGATCCAACGGTCCTTTATCTTTCTGTTCACTTTTTGCACCTTTTCCATCCTTTCCATCACTATTTCCTGCAGAAGCATTATCATCACCAACATCTTTATTTTCAGCGGCATCTTTTTCTTCATTGGCACTCTTTTCTAAATCATTATCATGTGTCTCCACTTTTTCTTTTTTAATTTCAGCTTTCAGTTCACTTTTAAAATCCTGTATTGTTATATCAGTTTTGTCCTTTTTTGGCAACTTGTCTTCCACAGTATTCTCACAAATCAAACAATCCTCTATCAATTTATCAATTCGAGTTTTCACACAACGAAACTGTTCCATATCTTGTGTGGTGGTACTTGTTTTCTTGAATACATCCTTTTTGTCACTTTCACAGCAGCCTCCATGTTTGTCATCCTTGATGCGACTGTTAGGCTCCAAGTTTAAATAATGATTTGGAAATCCGTCCGGACCTTGTGATTGATTTTGACCCATATTTTAGAACTTTTTTGGAAAAATTATTATTTTTAAATTTGCTTCTTTTGCAGAGCTGGATTCATGAAGTGAGCATAGTTGATTAGGGTTTAGCACCAATGAAATGGTCTTGATATCTGTCGTGCCCAACTGTCCAAACAGCTGATGTATTCAAATAAGGGAGAGAACTTTCTCCTGGGAACCTCTGGCGGCTGTCTCGCTTCTTATTTCCCACCAGTTTTCTCCCTTAAACTGTTCGCAAACACCTTCATGACTCTCTCCACTACCAATATGCACCAAATTCTGAAAATAGAAAATGATGTGACTATTAGATATTGTGTTTTGTGTTCAGCTGCAATTTTTATTTGCATGAAATATTTAGATACTGCTGGATAAAGTTTTGATAAACTACAGGGCTCAACATTAACGGTTGTCCAATTGCCCCTGGCAAGTAAAAGTTGGGTCCGGGCAAGTTATTTTATAATCTAGTTGTCCGCCCGGGCAAGTGCAAAAAAGAACAAAGAAAAACGTGTGTTTCTGTGTTTAAATAGTACAAATAAATAGGAATGGTTTGCCTAATTCATGAATTTACCTTGGCAATTGTTTTTGCTGAAGTCCAAACTAACTAAGCAAGGTGTGCATGCATTTCCAAATTATTTTTAGAAAAGCGGTAAATGGCTTGGGATTCCAAACATCAAATGCTAGTGTGTTGATCTTTTTCATTACTATTCATTACAAATAACATTGTTGGTGGTTTCAGTCACACAAAAAAACTACTAAAATTATTTAACTAAATAAAAACAATAATAAATAGCTTCGGTATATATATATTTCATATTTTGCAACATACATTTTCAACAATCTTTTGCTTTACGTCAATTGACATTTTTGTTACGGTTCACGTGGTGTTTACAGTACTGTTAGCAGACGAGAAATGGCTAGTTTATTTAGCTTCGGTTTTACAAGTAACTGTAAGTCTGCAAAATCCAATAAAAATTGCACAGAAAAATCATCCAAAAGTGCCAAAAATACGAATTGAAGCGAAAACACAACTTTTTACAAAAATGGAAAAGTGACTTTGAATGGTTGAGAAATGATAAATTGTTAGAAGCAATTTTTTGCAAACCTGTGAACAGTATAGTGATGACAAGAGCTCATTGTTCATTTCTGGGTGCACTACTTTTTGCCTTGAATCTATAAAAACACATGAAAAAAGTTCATCACATGTTTGGGCAAGTGGCTTTATGTGCAGGGCAAGTAGATTTTCAAAGTGCTTGCCTGGCAGGGCAAGTTGGTTTTTAGGTTAATGTTGAGCCCTGAACTATGACATAAGGGCATTATACAAGGATAATTTTTATCGTTTTACGATTTGTATTTGACAGAAAGCCAATTGCAATCAATTCTTCTTCATTTAAGCTTTGCCGTTTTCATCCGTTCCACATTCGATTTGAATTAGTATATTGTAACTTTAAGTGCAACCATAATAATTGAAGAAGTTAAGTTCAGGCTAGTGTCTATATAAAAATTTACTTTCATCATAAAAATTTTGAAATTTTGGCTGTAAACACAGCAACCATTCCATGTAAGAAAAACAAAAAACATCTTAGAAAAATTATTTGCACTGGCATTCCTTTGATGGAGAGGTTTTTTTAATGCACCTTTGAAACAAAATAACTCATCCATGATTTATCAATAAACAATTTATTAAGTTATAAACAATCATTTATAATTTATAATAACTTTATTTATTGAAATAAGAATTGCTGAGAATAATTAATGCCCAAATTAAAGAGTTCATATTGTCCAGAAATATTGGCAAGTTTAATTAATTATTTTGGCTAAAAAAGAGGGTGTCCCAAAATTTAGAGTGTAAAAAAAACTAAAGTGATTACTGTATATCAAATTGTAAAAAACTAATTAACAAATAGTTTTGAGGGAAAAAACTTGTTTTTACAAAAAGCTTGAAGTGAAACCTAATTGATATGAAATCTTATCAGTTGGCCTGGACATCAAAGTGATGTATTACCCACACAATTTTAAACAATACCTTTTAGCACAATATCCCTTGAGAAAAAAAACAAAGCTAAGACAAGTTAAATGAACATGCTCCTGTTTTCATCTGGCAATGAATTCATGAAAGAATATGAGCTTTGTTCTGCATTAAGGGGGCTTAATCTTAGGATGCCATGTATAGAGTCTTCTAATAGGATACCACACTTTCTGTCCTAAACTGGATTTTTGCTTAAGAGAGACACAAGAGCTGTCAGGGGACAGCGCGCTCGACTATTCGAGTGTTAAAATGTCAGTATAACGTAAGCCATCATGTGGAAATTATTCATATTCGATAATTTATTAGACCATCTTTCAAAATTAAAAAAGGACAAAAAAAATTTTTTGGGGGGGAGGGGGGATAGGGGTGAGAGGGGGGTAAAATGTGGGGTGTGGTAATTTATTAGATGATGTTTAAAAAAAAAATGGTGGGGGGGAGGTTGGGGGGAAGGGATTCTGGGTAGGGGCTAGGGGTATTGTTTGGGTGGAATCAATTGTGGTATTCAGGTAAGTGTTGTTTTGTGAAAGTAATAATAAAATGTGATCATAAATAAAGAAGTTCAGGCAATTTAAGCAAAATGTTCAATTATCTAAGTGTAAAAGGGGCCATAATTATGTCAAAATGCTTGATACAGTGGTCTGCTCTTGTTTATAGGTTGGGGTCATATTGGTAAACAAGCATGCAACATATAAAAGCAATATGTCAAAAGATATTGGAAATATTTGGGGTAGTACGCAAACTTTAACATAGATTCATCAATAATGTGCATATTCTAAGTATAAAAGGGGCCATAATTATGACAAAATGCTTGATAGAGTTGTCTGCTCTTGTTTATAGGTTGGGGTCATGTTGGTAAACAAGTATGCAAAATATGAAAGCAATATGTATAGGGACATTGAAAATAGTTGGGGCAGTACGCAAACTTTAACATTTGCTGCATATTCTAAGTGGAAAAAGGGCCATAATTATGACAAAATGCTTAATATAGTTGTCTGCTATTGTTTATAGGTTGGGGTCATGTTGGTTAACAAGTATGCAAAATATGAAAGCAATATGTCAAGGGACAAAAAAATATTTGGGGTAGTACGAAAACTTAAACATTTGCATGCTTATGCAGACGCTAACGCTGACGCTCACGCCAACGCCGAGGTGAGTAGGATAGCTCAACTATATATATTTCATATATAATAGTCGAGCTAAAAATGGGCTCCTTCAAATGAAAATATAATACAAACAGAAAGTGTTGTTCCTCAGCAAAAAAGAAAGTGTTGTCCCAAAGCAAACAGAACCGATACCTATCAGAAATTATTTAAAAAAATCCCAATTTCCAAAAAAAAAGAAGAAAAATGTCTCTTATGACCTATGATTATTAGACTCTATATCTCAACTTTAATTTTAAACATCCTACATAATAATTATATAACTGTAACTCATTCCTTTTTTTCGATAAATAATTCCCAAATTTGCCACTTTTATCAATTAAAAAAATCCAAATTTGAACAGACTCATTTTTGCCAAAATGGCTAGAAAAAACCCTGTATTGATGCACAATTAATGTTTAATACCACAAAGATAGTCATGCATACAGTTGAATGGGGTATGGTACTTAGCATGTGCTAATTCTGTTGAGATATCCTTTGCTATTATATTATGTCTTAAAGTACAGTACAAATGTAACTGTTCCTTCCAACACATCATTAGAGCATACATGACATCCTTATCAAAATGATTCAATCACAGCTGACTCCATCAAACACATCAGACAATGTCTTACATTTAATGAGAATTTTAAGTACACAACTTTGTCCATTATATTCCTGTCACAAGTCCCTCAATCACATTGTAAACTGGCTCCAACCTCAGGCACACACATATGTATATACCCGTCCACTCACACAGACATCACACAGATCACATATCACTATACTAACTGATACATTGAAAACATGTGCAAAGGAATGAGTAACAGAACCAGTGTGAAGTGTGGCAACCCCAAGGACTGACAGGGAATAATCAATACCTTCCAAGAAAGAAGCCAAGCTTCACTCCTTGCTATTCCAAGCTTCACTCCTTGCTATTCCTGGAAAGCCATTTCCCGATAGAATGTAAACAGGTCTGAACTTAACATACCGCTATACTCTTGGGTGATGTAACTATGGATATTATGTCACAGATTAAAGGGACTAGTTCCTATAGTTTAATATTTATGGTCAGATAGCACCGTGTAACTACATGTATAAATATTGTCAAAGATTAAAGGGACTTGTTCCTATAGTTAGATTTATGGTCAAATAGCACTGTGTAACTACATGTATAAATATTATCACAGTTTAAAGGGACTAGTTCCTATAGTTAGATTTATGGTCAAATACACTGTAACACCAATATAACGCGGATGACGGGGTCCAAGCCACGCAACAGCGTTATAAACGGACAGCGTTATAAGTTTTGAGCTTATTTATTTATGGGGGCTATAAAAACAGGTATTGTATGGCCTATATTATAGTTCCTGTGTATTGTCATCTGCAAATACATGCATAAAAAACGAATCGATCGATAACAGTATACATACCGCTTTTCTAATGTGCACATTTATCCGACAATCCAATATAATTACAACATCACTTACGAAAAAATAATGTTAAACATTTATGACAAGAAATATGTTTACAAATTTCGTAAGCAAATTCATATTCCTACGCCATTTTTCAGAATAATTAGTACAGTGCATTATGGGACACAGCTTTTATTGGACGAGCGAATTTAAATTTAGATTGAATGCAATACGATACATGTACAAAGAAATGTTTTATTGCTTCATACCCAGCATGTAAAAAAAAACCTCAAAAGATATTTTTATTTATCATGCATGTGTAGCATATTATAAACGATAACACACTTACACAGCAATATTTAGTTTATACAATGAAATACAATACACGATAAATACAAAAAAACAACAGGTTATCGTTTAAAATAACTTTAATTTGATAATTATTCCGCTTGCACTTGCCTTATTGAAATTAGCGCACCGAACTGCTCTGATAGGGAATACGTGTAATAAACACGGACTCGCGAGTTTTCACACCTTTATTGACATCAAAAAACAGATTAACACCAATAAGCTGTTGAGTGTCGTTTAACCTCTAATCGATTAAAATCAGTTAAACAGACGGATAAAGCAATCAAGCTGTGATCGCCCGCCTTTTTGAATTTTCTGAGAATACATGAAGTTGCATAACATGGATTTGAATCAGAAATGGAAGGTTGGAGAAAAAACGGGATCCAAGGACCCCCCGCGTTATATTGGACACAGCGTTATAACGGACCGCACTTTATTGGAGTTACAGTGTAGCACTGTGTAACTACATGTATAAATATTATCACAGTTTAAAGGGACTAGTTCCTATAGTTAGATTTATGGTCAAATAGCACTGTGTAACTACATGTATAAATATTGTCACAGATTAAAGGGACTGAAGTTCCTATAATTTTATGGTTGGATGACACTATGAAAGTATGTATGTTAAAGTTTTTCGTGAAATGACAAAGCGTGAAAAGAGATAAAAACATTTAAAAGCCTCAAATGTTAATTGATAACAAGCAAATTCGTTGAATTGATATCCCCCGCCAATATGCTTCTGGACAAAAAAGTGTTATATTTGACACTCAAAAAAGCATTTTTTCAAGATACAAAGGTCCATCACTCCGTTATTAACAGATGGTGTACAATGGCATTAGGCGTGCATCATCCTCTTATCCATATATACACTCATACCAAGTTTCAATGAAATCAGCCAAAGCACTTCCAAGATATGGCTTCAGACACACACAAAAAGCATTTTTTTAAGAAAGGGCCATAACTCCGTTATTAAGAGAGGGTGTACAATGCATTTGGTGTGCATCATGCTGTTATCCATATATATACTTATACCAAGTTTGAATGAAATCCGCGAAAGCACTTCCAAGATATGGCTCCGGACAGACGGACGGAAAGACGGCCGGACGGAAGGATGGACAACGCCAAAACAATATCCCTCTGCCTATGGCGGGGGATAAAAAACAATATCCCTCCACCTATGGCGGGGGATAATAATCAGAAATGAGTAGATGATCGATTGACTGATCTTTATATCACTTTAAGATCATTTTTATATAATTTTTGGAAGAAAGTAATCTTGCACATGGATTAAACCCCATTATTTCAGAGCGAAAATATAACAAAAAATAAAGAGTTTTTTTTTAATTCATGAAAATGTGCTACTTAACTAAAATATTGATAAGCACATAACATACCGATCTATGTGGGATGAAACAACCACCTACTGCTAGGTAAATGAACTAACCAGGTGGGCGATCTATGTGGGATGAAACAACCACCTACTGCTAGGTAAATAAACTAACCAGGTGGGCGGGTGATCAATAGAATTCATTAAGCGTGCACACCATGCAACCTTTCTGAAGGTAACTTCAATGAGTCTTTACAAAAACATAAATTTGAGGGGTAATTATCATAGTGAACATAGTGACATAGTCCGGCCGTTTTTTTTCTAGAGAAAAGCTGATATTTATTTTCCGCATTATGCAAGTACAATTTTTTAATGCACTGCTGTCAGTCTGATAATGCACATACAGGAGGTCATATTTATTATGATTACTACTGCAAACAACAGATCTTTCTCTTGGCTGTGTTACATTTAGTTGAGTGCATAACTAAAGCTCAGTGTAGCCTAAAGCATTTTGAACTAGCGTAAACAAGGAATATACAAGGAAACATGGGCCAGATGAAACAAAATACAACAGGTTAAACAAGAAATATCTTTTTAAAAGATATTCGATGTACATTCTGATTTTGAAAAAAAAGGTGAAAAATATAAACTTTTCTAAATAATTAAATTAAAAATGTGCAGTCAGGTAAGGAGCTACGTTGTCTGCTATAAAATCATGCAAGGTTTCGTGGTTTATGACCAGACAGCATAGCTCCTGACCAGACAGCATAGCTCCTGACCAGACTGAGTAGCTCCTGACCAGACAGCGTAGCTCCTGACCAGACAGCATAGCTCCTGACCAGACAGCATAGCTCCTGACCAGACAGCATAGCTCCTGACCAGACAGGGTAGCTCCTGACCAGACAGCGTAGCTCCTGACCAGACAGCGTAGCTCCTGACCAGACAACATAGCTCCTGACCAGACAGCATAGCTCCTTACCAGACAGCATAGCTCCTGACCACACAGCATAGCTCCTGACCAGACAGCATAGCTCCTGACCAGACAGCGTAGCTCCTGACCAGACAGCGTAGCTCCTGACCACACAGCATAGCTCCTGACCAGACAGCATAGCTCCTGACCAGACAGCATAGCTCCTGACCACACAGCATAGCTCCTGACCAGACAGCGTAGCTCCTGACCAGACAGCGTAGCTCCTGACCAGACAGCGTAGCTCCTGACCAGACAGCATAGCTCCTGACCAGACAGCGTAGCTCCTGACCAGACATAGTAGCTCCTGACCAGACAGCGTAGCTCCTGACCAGAAAGCATAGCTCCTGACAGACAGCGTAGCTCCTGACCAGACAGCGTAGCTCCTGCGAGATTGTGCAGGCTGTGCTGGAGCATATGGCATAAGACTCATTTTTTAATAGATCATGTCAATAAATAAAACAAGAGCACAGCATAACAGGTGCCACCCTTGGCTGTGGGTGCAGTTTTGAATAAATGAAAGCTTGTCAGATTTTTGATTTTTTTTAGAGGAGACCTTGACCTTTGACCTAGTGACCCAAAAATGGGTGTAGCATGTAGAACTCATCAGGGTGCAGCTACATATGAAGTTTCAAAGTTGCAGGTTGAAGCACTTTGATTTGAGAGCCAATGTTCAAAACCTTAACAAAATGTAAAGGTTTTAGCACGACGCGGACGGCGGACGACGAGCTGGCTATGACAATACCTCTTTATTGAGAAAATTTACTTAATTTATGGAAACTCCAAACAAATTGTTCTGTGTAAAAACTTGATAAGATTAACAAAAGGGCACTGTACAGAGTAAACAGGCTAATCAGGGTAGACACTTCTCACTTTCACAGATTTTTATCCATTTAAGGTAGTCTCTTTAAAAATAAAATCTGGTTTGTTGTCCCTGATTAGTACATGCTCACTGCACAGGCTTATCTGGGAGAACACTTTACACACATGTATTTAGCGCAGTTTTCCCACAGCGCTTCTGGAAAAAAGAAAAAAAAAGAAACGATACATGCAACCTTCAACAGTACACTGGTGACACTCAATTTATGTCAAGTACCAATGAAGAGTGAGTATCTTGATAGCAGTATCACTTGGTGCACTTATAAGTATCATATCATAGCGCGATTATGCTGTCTGACCTTCCGGCATTGATGCACTCTAGCCTTCAGGTGGCCAGTTTCACAAAGGACACTAAGTTCATCTTAACTTAGTATGTATGTCATACTTTTCTTAAAATGTTACACAAATTGTATATGTGATTTCGGGTGATAACATCATCGAATTTACTTGTTTGTTTTTTTAGAATACTTCAAAACATGACTGACAGGTAGAGTCTTTCTGATTTTTACTATTTTGAGGAATATCATTAAAGTGTTTACTAAGGAACTATGTGCATTGAGCTGTCAGTCTGTTTCTCTAAATGGCAACAGGTATTAAACAGCAAGCAAATCTGAGAAACACTGCTGTGTTATATAGCTTTCAAACTGTTTCAAGACAGTTCAGTTGACATTTGAATAACTTTACTGTTCTTAATAAAACAGCCATACAAGTCCTACATTTGACCTCAAAGAAACAGCGCTTACCATTTATGTTAATGTGACTATGATATGGATGATTTTTTCCTATCTACTGAATCATTTTAAACACATGTGACAGCTGATAGCGTCTTGTTTTGAAACAGAAGGCTTATCACAATGTAAGACACTTTTACAATATGTTGTAAGTGTCCCTGAAGCATATGTTTGTGGAGGAAGGCAATATTTGGGCTGTTTTTGTGTAATCCACCAAGCATTTCCAGAGGATTCAACTCAACACATTTTAATTTGACTTTCATTTTAGACAAGACTTCCTTTAAACAAATATTCCATAAAAATGGACCATGTCTTCCCTGATAAGCATGTGCAGACTGCATAGGCTAATCTGGGACCACATAACACACATGCATTAGGTCGCGTTTTCCCAATGCCAGGTACAAATAGTTCACACTCCCCTTTAACAATTCCAACAACCTCAGAGCTATTGATCCCGTTATTGATTGGCTCCAATCTTCAAGATATATCCTGTAATATCTTGACCTACCTTCCAGACAGAAGCTTTAGCAGTTCATATTACAGACTGATGTAGGCAATCCTGTCTAACAGTGGAATTCATTTCAATATATTAACTTGTATTATGTTTACTGTAATAACTCTTAGATTTTTGGAAACTCTAAATTTTCGGACACTGTCATTTTTAACTCAGATATTTTTTTAATGCAATACTTAGGGCATCCAGATTTTCACAGAAAATAAATGACTATGATTCTTGGACATTTTTATTCACCTCCATGGGTGTCAAATTCCGCCAAAATGCTACTTGCCCTCTATGACTAGTGACCGAAAATCCTTATTCGCCCTTAGGAAATCTGAACTATAAACCCTTACAAAAATGTGTGATGATTATAAAATCAATTTTTTCAGTGGTATGTAACTTTTGCAAATTTTCTTTTTTTCATTGATTGAACAACCTTTCGTTATTTAAACATCCAATAACATGTGAGATTTCCCAAAGTCATGCTATTACATGCTATTTGTAGTATTCTGTTTTTGACAAGTTGTCATGGTGAAATGGTCCACCCACACCCAAAACCCAAAATCTGTGTCTGACAGTATAGCAAACAGTGAATCACGTTATTTCTTACACCATTGTTTCTTCATTAACTACATTTTGTATTTCAATGTATCATTATACTGTATCTAAAACTTTCATAATATACAGGTTTTGTATCACAAAATTTCAATTTTTATGTATTGTATGATGAAATAGTGTTAAATTGTATTACAATATATCACAAAAAAGAAACAAGAGCACCCCATAACGGTAGCCACGCTTGGCTGCGGGTGCAGTTTTGAATAAATAAAAGCTTGTCAGAATTTATTTGTTTTAGAGGTCACAGTGACCATGACCTTTGACCTAGTGACCCAAAAATGGGTGTGGCATGTAGAACTCATCAAGGTGCAGCTACATATGAAGTTTCAAAGTTGTAGGTTGAAGCACTTTGATTTTAGAGCTAATGTTCAAAACATTAACAGAATGTTAAGGTTTTAGCACGACGTGGACGGCGGAGGGTGGACGACGAGCTGGCTATGACAATACCTCGAGTATTCTCCGAAAACAGCCGAGCTAAAATGAACAAGACAAACAAAATAATTCATAACAATAACAATTTCATTGCCATAATAAATTGTAATACCCTTGAAGTGTAACACTCTGTACCATCTTTTGCTTTTAAAAAAGCCATCATTCCATTAATGTGATTTATTGCCCTTATTTTGACTGGTTTTGAATATACATGTACCCCATATGGAGACAGATACTAGTTTCAAACCTTTGCTACCAAATCGTATGATGACATTCAACATACACAAAAAGCAAACTTCATCACATAATCCTCACAATAAGCAATAGTTAAACCAGTCACTTTATCAGGATACCAGTAAATAATTGACAAATAGTTAAAATCATTTCAAGTAATGAATTCATCTCACTCATAACATCCATTCAACCCACATGTTACTGACTTGCACTACTTCAGCCCCACAGGCATATGCAAATAATTATCAGTTAAATACAATGTACTTGACATAACCTAAAATCCACCGCTGAGGTATATACATGTTCAACCGTGCTATTCAGCGTAGTACAGAAATAGAATCACTCAAGCTTACAATCTTATTTTAAACTACTTGCATCACCAGTTTTATGTTAAGCAAAGCAACATTAAATGCTATGAAAAAATCCTTATTTGAATGTAAACTAAAGAGAAAGCTTATGTATTATGTTAAGCAAAGCAACATTAAATGTTCTAAAAACAAGAAATGTGTTTGTCAGAAACACTTTGACCCCTACTGCGTCGCTTTGATTTATTTAAAAAAAAAATCATTTGGCAGGTTCAGATAATCATCTCCTTTTGAAGCTTATTACTTCCCTTGGATTTATTTTTTTTACCTTTGACCTCGAAGAATGACCTTGACCTTTCAAAATATGCAGCTCCATAAGATACAAATGAATGCCAAATATGAGGTTGCTATCTTCCATATTGCAAAAGTTATGGCAAAATGTTTAAGTTGGACACAAACAAACAAACAAACACACAAACCAACACACAGGGCAAAAATAATATGTCCCCCACTATAGTGATGGGGGACAAAAAAATATTCATCATTTCAACGAAAACTAAAGGGAAAGGTTACCAAATAGAGTCCATTGACATTAAATAAAATCCTGCAGTCAAACTTACAAAGCACTTGTATGAATATGTCTGGAGACATCTTAGTTCAAATGAGTTAATGGTTTATATTCTCACACTGAATTCAAACAAGTACTGCCAGTCTGAAGTTTAACTTGTTGAAGGTTGACCTTGTCATTGGAGCTAAGTATATGCCGTGTCTGTATGGCAAACATATGAGGTTATTTGTTTTAAAATTGCCAGATGAATGACAGTGTTTAAGTTTAATTCAAATGTTTTATGACCAAATTAAACATTTGACCTTTAAGCCCAACTTGACCATTAAGGTCAAGAGATGGTGCAGGCTTTCCTCTTTTATGAAATTCTCTTCAAAACCAAAATCCAGTCGTTTAATGAAGTATAGTCCCTGATAAGCCTGTGCAGACTGCACAGCCTAATCTGGGACAACACTTTATGCACATTCATCAAGCCTTGTTTTCCCTGAGTGGCCCTGTTCAAGAGCATACTGCCATCCACCAATTTCACACATGATCTTGATATCCACTAGATGAGCATGTCTTCCCTCTCCATAGTCAAGGTGACTGTGCACCAATGACGCACCAGCAGTAGGAGCACTGATAACAAAGATAATGGTGACAACGCCCTACAGTATGACCCAGTTTCTTTCCTAAGGACTAACATACTTAAATGTGCACTCATAAGGCCCTCATAGCTGTCGAGATATAGGACATAATTATAGGACACTGATAACAGTTATAGCACAGATGATTAACTGCCTATTATAAACAATGCACATGAACCTGGATATTAGACAACATAGTGCAACCCATGTATGTAAAGTGTCATCCAAGAGAAGCTTGTGCAGCCTGTACAGGAACAATACTTTCCCATGTAATTGTATTTTCAGTTTAAAATAAATCTCTTCTTAGTGAAAATCCAGTTTAGGCAGAAAGTATTTTTCATGATTAAGCTGGGATTACACTTTCCAAACATGCAGTTTAAAGCCCCATCTTCCCAAAGTAGCTCATATGGAGATTAAAGGGTTCTTTTCACGCTTTGGTAAATTGACAAAATTGAAAAAAGTTGTTTCAGATTCGCAAATTTTCGTTTTAGTTATGATATTTGTGAGGAAACAGTATTACTGAACATTTACCATAGTCCAATATAGCCATTATATGTATCTTTTGACGATTTGAGAACCTAAAAATTATAAAGCGTTGCAACCCGAAACGATTGAATAATTTGGAGAGTTCTGTTGTTGTCGTTTAAATTTGCGAAACTACAAAGACTGCTTATATAAGGTATAAAATACTTAATCTGTGTATACCCGGCGGAATAGCCGAGAGGGCTAATGTGTTTTTTAATTCAGACTAACTCCAGGGGGTCACTGGTTCGAGCCCTGGTACCGGCTACATTTTTTTCCTTCTTAAAATTTTATTCTTGATTTTTTACTGGAGCTTTTAAGATCCAATGTTTACATTTATCAATGTAAAGCATTTAATGACAAACTTCAAAATATGCCAAAATCTGTGAAAAGGCCCCTTTAACAAAATGCGCTCAATTATGCCATACACTCAATGCAGCAGTAATAGTTTTGATGCAATATGTTCACATAAAGCATTATCACATTCCATTACAGACAGGTTGAAAGAGAAATATAAGATAAATAGAAGGACACTCGCGTTTTTCATATATTTATGCCCCCCTTGTTTTGCTCATGTAGGTCCGTCCATAAGTCCGTATGTCTGTATGTCCGTTCACCATTTGGTTTCCGGATGATAACTCAAGAACGCTTATGCTTAGGATCAAGAAACTTCATAGGTACATTGATCATGACTTGCAGATGACCCCTATTGATTCTCAGGTCACTAGGCCAAAGGTCAAAGTCACGGTGACCCGAAATAGTAAAATGGTTTCCGATGATAACTGAAGAACGCTTATTCCTAGGATCATGAAACTTCATAGGGACAGTGATCATGACTCGCAGATGACCCCTATTGATTTTCAGGTCACTAGGTCAAAGGTCAAGGTCACGATGATCCGAAATAGTAAAATGGTTTCCGGATGCTTACTCAAGAACGCCTATTCCTAGGATCATGAAACTTCATAGGTACATTGATCATGACTCGCAGATGACCCCTATTGATTTTCAGGTCACAAGGTCAAAGGTCAAGGTCACGGTGACCCGAAATAGTAAAATGGTTTCTGGAGGATAACTCAAGAACGCTTATGCCTAGGATCATGAAACTTCATACGGACATTGATAATGACTCGCAGATGACCCCTATTGATTTTCAGGTCACAAGGTCAAAGGTCAAGGTCACGGTGACCCGAAATAGTAAAATGGTTTCTGGAGGATAACTCAAGAACGCTTATGCCTAGGATCATGAAACTTCATACGGACATTGATCATGACTCGCAGATGACCCCTATTGATTTTCAGGTCACTAGGTCAAAGGTCAAGGTGACTCAACTTAGAAAAATGGTTTCCGGATGATTACTCAAGAACGCTTACGCCTAGGATCATGAAATTTCATAGGTACATTGATCATGACTCGCAGATGACCCCTATTGACTTTAAGATTACTAGGTCAAAGGTCATAGTCACAGTGACTTGATACAGTAAAATGGTTTCCGGATGATAACTCAAGAAAGCTTAAGCCTAGGATCATGAAACTTCTTAGGCACATTGATAACGACTCGCAGATGACCCCTACTGATTTTCAGGTCACTAGGTCACAGGTCAAGGTCACAGTGCCAAAAAACGTATTCACAGAATGGCTGCCACTACAATGGACAGACCATATGGGGGGCATGCATGTTTTACAACAGCCCTTCTTTATTTAGTGTCATATTGAAAGGTTTTAAGTTTTAAGTCATCAAAGTGTGCTCAATATACACACAAGTAAAAATGATAATAAGTTTGAATCAACAGAGATTATGCACACAAAAAATGGTCAACAATGCAATTGATGAATATGTTCGATTTCTGGAGACATTGATAACTGACATTTTAAAATTGTACAGTGCCAACTAGATACAACTTCTGACCAAGTTTGGTGAAGATCGGATGAAAACTACTTGAATTAGAGAGCGGACAACATGCTCAATGTTTAAAACGCTCTAAGTGACCCTGTGACCTAGTTTTTAACCCGACATGACCCATATTCGAACTTGACCTAGACATCATCTAGATACAACATCTGACCAAGTTTGGTGAAGATCGGATGAAAACTTCTTGAATTAGAGAGCGGACACTCAATACGGACCGACCGACCGACAGACTGACAAGCTCACTCCTATATACACCCCTAAACTTCGTTTGTGTGGGTATAATTACCATAAAGGAGTATTTTTGAGTATTTAGAATTATAAATGGTGACATATTGTTTGTTTTACAGCCCGTTCAATGCTACAGGGATGAGACAGCACCATCTGTTGTTAATCTGTTGTTAATCTGTTGATACTGTGTCACGAGAGCATGTTAATGACATGTTCAGTACTGCCTGCAGGGGTCTATAACCTGTGTCGATTAAATCAATATATGTCAACAACATGTTGTAAGTATGCATAATAAACAAGAGTTATTGTGCTTAATTACATATTTTTTCATAGGAATATACATGTGTACGGATACAAAATTATATCATGAAAACTAACTCAGTATAAGAATATCTGCATATTTGTTGACATCCCTAGTCTTCTAATGTACCCCACATACAGACATGATTATCAACTAGCCTGATTTTCATTTATCTCAGCCATCAATACAAACCAGAACATGTTTTACTTTTAATCTACATACAGACAGAGATATAAACAAATAAGACACATAAACAACCGAAACCCAGACATAACATTTTTCGACTACTGAAATGAAGTTACTTTATCATTTGCTACTGACACAATGTCAGTCTTTATCATTTGCTTAAATAATTGCTTGTTTATGCAGAATTTAAGCATCAGTAATAGTCACGTGTCGCATGCAACTGCATATCTAGGTCACTATATGTAAACTGCCTCTTACGCAATTGTGCAACTGTATTTAAAGGTCAATTTGAGAGTTCTATCAACATCTCAATGGACGTTTGTGTTTGCTTTTCATCTGATTAATATGCTGCACATGACTGTAGTCATGCATAAGGGCAGGAAATAGAACTAATTATGATAGGCTACCATGTACATGTGAGGAAAAACATGTCACTGTTGTCACACACAAAAAATTACTAAGGGGAATCTTACTAACGGCATGGCAACCAAAAAAGATTGACCAATTTATTGTTATGTTCTAGGGATGAGCATAAAATATTTATGTTCACTTAAGGAACCAATATGAGCCGCATTCTGGGAAAACAGGGCTTAATGCATGTGGGTAAAGTGCTGTTGCAGATTTGAGGGTGGTACATACAAACAGGCCAATCAGGGACACACACTTTCAGCTTTATGGAATTTTTCATTTGAAGGTTTTTAGAAGTCTCTTTTAAGCAAAAATACAGCCAAGGCGTAAAGTGTGCAAACTTCAAAGCCTAAGTGTTCCCAGAATGAAGCTGAAACAAAGCATGCTACATGGAACTATTGTATACCTATATCATGTATATGGGCTTAGAGCTGGTGTCTGTCAGAGCTAGAATGGATGAACATCTGAGCCCTTTCTTACTACAACAGGCATCATGATCTGAAAAACACAGAACATTTGTTTCATTAATTCAAAATCATTCACTTTGTAAACCCATTTATGCCTAGCGTCTAGAAAAAAGGCCTTGGCAAACAGCATAGACCCAGATGAGACGCCGCATCATGCGGCGTCTCATCAGGTTCCGCGCTGTTTGCTGAAAGGAATTTCTGTAAGAGCTATTCAAAATATAGAAATAAATATACTAGACATCCCTAATTTTGGAAATAAATTGATCCAATTTTGAAGGATGGACTGAGTCCATTAGGCATAAATGGGTTAATAAAAGAGTAACATTTGCTTCATTTATGCAAGAGTTCGCTTTGTTAATTAAAATAGGTATCATTTGCTTCATTAATAAAAGAACATGATTCGCTTCATAAATTTAAGAGCATCATCTGCTTCATTCATTGAAGAATATCATTTGCTTCATAAATTTAAGAGTATCATTTGCTTCATTAAAACCCATCCAAAAGCTCCCCTTCAAAATCATGCATCTTTAACTCTTTCAGTGCTAGAACCAAATTTTGAAGGCCTTTGCAAACAGTTTGGATCCAGATGAGACGCCATAGAATGTGACAAAATAGAAGAAAATGCTAATTTTAAAAATTCAGCAGACAACATTTTAACAGATGACAAATTTCCCAGCATGCAAAGGGTTAACATTAAAAATGCAGTAACAATCTGGACAAGATTGCAGTAAGGAAGTCTGGATCCACAAGCTAAATGCATCGCTAAATGTTACTCACTTTGTGTGTGGGTGGTAGGGAGGTAGGTGGGGGAATTAATGCAATCAAAACATGTCTATTCCAGCCATGGGTGACTTATCAATGAAGATCAGCTATATCCTTGACACCTACATAACTTTCAAATCCTGGTTTAAATTCTTCACCCTGACAGTCCCACATTACATTACTTTCACATCCTTGTATCAATACTCAATCATGATTACATCAAATCATTCCCATTAGTCTTAAAATTAATGGTGTGATTGTCTGGTTGTAATAATTTATTATTGTGGTGATTGATTGCCATGCAAACATTTAAAAAGGAACAACAATCAAGACCATTTGTAAAATATTGGCCACCTTTGTGAAATAAAACAACTTGGGTAATTATCCTTTCAAACTAGAAATTTTAAGTCAACTTCAGAGGTTTTAAACTGACACCTTAAATTTTGTTCTCAAGAAGTAAGGCATTCTAACTACATGACTGTGGTCTAAAATTTAGAGCAAACATGTCTTAAAGTATAGGATTATTTCAATAAAAGGCTGGAATAATGCAGTATGAATGGTTATTAATTTCAAAAGGCAGCATATTGAACACGATTAAAGCCATACTCTGTGCATGTATTTATCGAGGCTGTCCCACTTTCAATTTAATTGTGTTGTTTACTAAAATGTGAAAGGGGGTTACTTCCGCTATGCTGTTTTTAGGGAAGGGTGTTTCTTCCGGAGGAGGTTTCTTCCGTACACCCTGATCAGGTGCTACCCTGTTGACTATACATTCTGCAAGGTTTTGTGGTCTTATTAGTGGACAGAGTAGTTTAGTTTAAATCTATTTATTTAGCTCCATTGCATTGAACGCTAAGACTTATTTAAACCACTTTTAAATCCCTTTCCTGGGACTAGAACCGATATGGGTGAGATCTAAAGAATGCTCCCACAGCTGGTATCAAACCCGTGACCTCCCGACATCGTTAAGCCAACACAATATTCTCTACGCCACGGTGCCCTATCCAGTGTAGGTACTGACCAGACTGCGCTAATTCTTGTTGTATATGGCATAAGACCCATGTTCCCATGACTCAGCTCAAACCATCAATGTCATGACCAATGAAATAACTGGATTTTGTTATGATTTTCTAGATAAACCATCATGAAAAAATAAACCATGATTAACGTCACATTTGTGCAACCAGTGCAAACAAGGTTACAGAATAGACTATGAAAATAATACAGTTCCTAAAACGTTCACAAAATGATATACTTCAATGAAATAAATTAAAAGTGAACTTCATTGTTTCGCAAGATAATGGTCATTAGTATTGGCAGCAAACGTATTTAGAATACACAAATATTTTCTATGGAATTGTTTCAGTATTTTGAATATTGGATGGTTTTCAACTCATTTTACAATACATATGGTATCATGTGAATTACTTTGTGAAATTCATGCCCTATTTTCAATAACGCTCATTTGGTCATTGTCGACCTGAAATGGCTAGAAGTCACCCTAGGGTGACTTCAAATCCGATTCATGTCACCCTGGGACAACTTCAAGCCGATTCTAGTCACCCGGTCGGCTTGAAGTCACCCCAGAGTGACATGAATCGGATTTGAAGTCACCCTAGGGTGACAAGAACCGGCTTCTAGTCACCCCCAGGTGACTTCCAGCCATTTCAAGTTGACAATGACCCAATGCGCTATGCTCATTGGGTCAATGCCGACCTAAAATGGCTTGAAGTCCCTCGGGGGTGACTAGAAGGCGATTCAGGTCACCCCGGGGTGACTTCAAGCCGATTCTAGTCACCCGGTCGGCTTGAAGTCACCCCAGGGTGACATGAATCTGATTGAAGTCACCCTAAGGTGACAAGAATCGGCTTCTAGTCACCACCGGGTGACTTCAAGCCATTTCAGGTCGACAATGACCCAATGAGCATCAATAACCCATAAAGGGCACAAGTTACCTGGCAATTCTTCAGTTTGATCCTTGGTTTATTTCCACTCAGTTCTTTTTCATATAATCAACATACATTCAATTGTGGAGAACACTCCTTATACATGCACATGATTGTACATATACAAATTCCTAAGGCTATTCATGAAAACTTCAATATAATTAATTTACCGCAGTAAAATATTTATCACCTGATGTTTGCATTATCACAAAAGTGAAAATAAAATAAAAAGAAAGTGTTACAATGTATCATAAAAGCAGAAATTTCCTTGAAATTTCCAGCCAATAAATAGGTGTAAAGATAAACATAAAAAAATCTATTCATGACCTGTTTTTAGACACACAAGACTATAAAAATAGACTAAAATGTGTCTAGCTATTTATATAATGAAAGTACAACAATGAATCACTTCAACACTTACTAACACTTGTCTTTTAAGTGCACATGATGCAAACATCACAGGGATGAAACAGGATTTTCAGTTGTGGGGTAAACATTTATCATTTTAAATCACAGTTTAAAGATTCTTATCTAAGACATGTAGTTTAAATAAGGGGTTGGGGATAGGGGTATAGAGAGGAAGACTGTGTTTAACCCTTTGAACGCTGGGAAATTTGTCCTCCGCTAAAATGTTGTCTGCTGAATTTCTAAAATTAGCATTTTATTTGATTTTTTTCAAAGAATACTATCACAAAAGCAAACAGTTTGGATCCTGATGAGACGCCACGTTCTGTGGTGTCTCATCTTGATCCAAACTGTTTGCAAAGGCCTTCAAAATTCGGTTCCAGCACTGAAAGAGTTAAATGCAACTAATGGACAAAGTAAAATTGAATCATGCCAGAAATAAACCCGTGGACCATAGATCAATTAGTAGCATTTGACAAGGTTTTTTTCTTTCTATACATATTAATGATTTCAACATCAAATTTAATCCCCTGTGAACAAATAATTACACTAGAAATGGCGTGGCAGAGGCTGACTCGTATCCCCGCGCCACATGTTTGACCCAGGGGTGCCCCAGGGTTGGTAATGGGGCCATGCATAGTTGAGATTCACCGTATTGTCATAAGAATAGTTCAGTATCAATTTGAAGTAAATCGGTGTAGAAATGAATAAATTATAGTAAAAGGCAATTTTGGGTGAGCGGGGAGCCCCAGGGTTGGTAATAGCGCCATGCATAGTTGAGATTGACTGTATTGTCATTAAAGAGGTTCAGTATCAATTTGAAGTGAATCAGTGTAGAAATGAAGAAATTATAGTAAAAGGCAATTTTGGGTAGACGTGGCCTTTGTGGGCGGGGTGGCCTTTGTGGGCGGGGCGCCCCAGGATTGGTAATGGGGCCATGCATAGCTGAGATTGACCGTATTGTCATAAGAGATGTTCAGTATCAATTTGAAGTATATTGGTGTAGAAATGAAGAAATTATAGTAAAAGGCAATTTTGGGTGGGCGTGGCCTATGTGGGCGGGGAGCCCCAAGGTTGGTAATAGCGCCATGCATAGTTGAGATTGACTGTATTGTCATTAAAGAGGTTCAGTATCAATATGAAGTGAATCGGTGTAGAAATGAAGAAATTATAGTAAAAGGCAATTTTGGGTGGGCCTGGCCTATGTGGGTGGGGCGCCCCAAGGTTGGTAAAGGGGCCATGCATAGTTGAGATTAACTGCATTGTCATAAGAGAGGTTCAGTATCAATTTGAAGTGAATCAGTGTAGAAAATAAGAAATTATAGTAAAAGGCA
Organism: Dreissena polymorpha; assembly: GCF_020536995.1. Taxonomy (NCBI): domain Eukaryota; kingdom Metazoa; phylum Mollusca; class Bivalvia; order Myida; family Dreissenidae; genus Dreissena; species Dreissena polymorpha. Next base: position 83,703,219 of record NC_068356.1, read on the forward strand.
ATTTTGGGTGGGCATGGCCTATGTGGTCGGGGCGCCCCAGGGTTGGTAATGGGGCCATGCATACATGTAGCTGAGATTGACCGTATTGTCATAAGAGAGGTTCAGTATCAATTTGAAGTGAATCGGTGTAAAAATGAAGAAATGATAGAAAAAGCAATTTTGGGTGGGCGTGGCCTATGTGGGCTGGGTGCCCTAGGGTTGTTAATGGGGCTATGCATAGCTGAGATTGAACGTATTGTCATAAGATAGGTTCAGTATCAATTTGAAGTGAATCGGTGTAGAAATGAAGAAATTATAGTAAAAGGCAATTTTGGGTGGGCGTAGCCTATGTGGCCATGGCGCCTCAGGGTTGGTAATGGGGCCATACATAGCTGAGATTGACCATATTGTCATAAGAGAGGTTCAGTATCAATTTGAAGTAAATCGGTGTAAAAATGAAGAAATTATAGTAAAAGCAATTTTGGGTGGGCGTGGCCTATGTGGGCTGGGTGCCCTAGGGTTGGTAATGGGGCTATGCAAAGCTGAGATTGACCGTATTGTCATAAGAGAGGTTCAGTATCAATTTGAAGTGAATCGGTGTAGAAATGAAGAAATTATAGTAAAAGGCAATTTTGGGTGGGCGTGGCCTATGTGGTCGGGGCGCCTCAGGGTTGGTTATGGGGCCATGCATAGTTGAGATTGACCGTATTGTCATAAGAGAGGCTCAGTATCAATTTGAAGTAAATCGGTGCAGAAATGAAGAAGTTAACGTAAAATAACATAAAAAAACAAGAGCACCGCCTTGCGGGTGCAGACCTCTCATCTATTTTCTTTTTAAAGGTGAAGGAACTCTCAATTTCAATCACAAAGGAGGGAGGGATGGAGTGAAGAGGGGTGTAAAGTGTGGGGGTGTGGACATTTATTACAGTATCTTCCAAAAATGCGGAAAAAAAATGCAAAAACAAAAAAAAAAATCGGGGCGGGGGGGTGTTGGGGGGGGAGGGGATTCTTGGGTGCGATGGTTGGACGGTATTTCAAAAATAAAATAATAAAAATAAATATTCGTTTTTTAACCGTTTCAAAAAAAAAATGGGGGGGTGGGGTGGGGTGGGGGTAAAGTGTGAGGGTGTGGTGGTCATTTGTAAGATGATCTTAAAAAAAAAAAAAAAAAAATTGTGGGGGGGGGGGGGGGGGCACGGGGGATGGTTTGGGTGGAGTCTATTGTGGTATGTCAGGTAAGAGTAGTTTTGTCAAAGTATCAATCAAATCTTATCATAAATAAAGAAGTTATGGCAATTTTAGCAAAATTTAATAATTTGACCTTGAGAGTCAAGGTCATTCAAAGGTCAAGGTAAAATTCAACTTGCCCGGTACAGTAACCTCATGATAGCATGAAAGTATTTGAAGTTTGAATGCAATAGCCTTGATACTTTAGAAGAAAAGAGGATCGAAACACAAAATTTAACCAATATATTCAAAGTTACTAAGTCAAAAAAAGGCCATAATTCCATAAAAATGACAACCAGAGTTATGCAACTTGTCCTTTTACTGTACCCTAATGATAGTTTGCGAGTGTTCCAAGTATGAAAGCAATATCTATGATACTTTAGGGGTAAAGGGACCAAAACACAAAACTTAACCAAATTTTCAATTTTCTAAGTATAAAGGGCCCATAATTCCGTCCAAATGCCAGTCAGAGTTACATAACTTTGCCTGCACAGTCCCCTTATGATAGTTAATAAGTGTTGCAAGCATGAAAGCAATAGCTTTGATACTGTAGGAATAAAGTGCACCTAAACACAAAACTTAACCAAATTTTCAATTTTCTAAGTATAAAAAGGGCACATAATTCTGTCAAAATGCCAGTCAGAGTTACATAACTTAGCCTGCACAGTCCCCTTATGATAGTTAGTAAGTGTTGCAAGTATGAAAGCAATAGCTTTGATACTTAAGGAATAAAATGGACCTAAACACAAAACTTAACCAAAATTTTCAATTTTCTAAGTATAAAAAGGGCGAATAATTCTGTCAAAATGCACGCCAGAGTTTTCTAACTTTGCCTGCCCAGTCCCCTCATGATAGTAAGTAAGTGTACCAAGTTTAAATGCAATAGCATTGATACTTTCTAAGAAAAGTAGACCTAAACGCAAAACTTAACCGGACGCCGACGCCAACGCCGATGCCGACGCCAAGGTGATGACAATACCGTATTTAACCATGTATAGCGCGCTCCCATGTATAACGCGCATGCGATTTTTTAAAGCCAAAATGGAGAAAAAAAAGAATTCAAGACCAAAAACCTGAAAATTGGGCCGAAAATGGCCGCCATTCTTATATTGGGCAATCATTTAATCTAAGTTTTTAGGGCGCTTAATATTTTGTTTTAAAGTAGGGAGCGTTAATACGATCAGGAGCATGGGTTGCAGGGCACTATATTTTTCAACAATTTTTAAGATTATTCTCTCAAGAACACCGTACATGTCCTTATTGCTGCGCACTGTGCGTGTTTTTTCACGACCCCTGCGCGTTAAATTCGACCACTATTACCTATTCCTCTTATTTGAACAGTGTAACATTTTTATTACCTGCCGCTCACAACATCGTATGACATAGTACGTCTTCTGCAGACCCGCAACATCGCAATGTCCAATTTTACGCAAATCGTCCGTGGATCCCATTTTATTTTTCATCGACTTAAAATATTTCCCCATTAAGAGATGCTCCCATTAAATCCAGTTTGACCCGGTATTTCGCGCCTTCACTGCGTCTAGTTAATTAATTTATGGTGAGACAAACAATACACCCGAACGCTCAATTCCATACAGTTGGCGTTATCGGCGTTATCAGCGTAAAGCCATTAGACAAATATCATTTGTTTGTCTCTATTCAAAGAAAATAAAACGAGTCTATATCTCTATTGTTGGTTTGTAACCTACGTAGTATACTCGCACGGTAGCATATTAATGCAGAGATCAGAAAATCATTGATAAATGTATTCGTCGTTTCAATGCTTAGGGCCGAGTAATTTCGGCAAATCGGAATTCAACTTACGTAAAACACTTGCTCAATAAACAGTTAAACTCCACCTCCGTTCTCTGCAAAAGGTTTGAAGGCGGAGCTTTGAATGTGCTATTATTTAATTGGACGATTGCCATTGAGGGACAAACACAGGATTGGTTCGGCATGTTGATTGCTAGACAAAGGAAGCCAATTTTGTCGGCGAGAAACTTGTCGCTATATTGCTTCAGACAGGAAGCGTCTTTCCTTTGATGACGTCAAACTGTCAATTCACAAAGAGTGTTAATTTTCGGAATTGCTAACATTAAACTTTGGATTAAATTATCAAAATAAAGCAAAAGCGAAGTTGAGAAATATGATTGAAATAATTAGCGTCATTTCAAATAAGACGAGTTTTCATGACAACAAAAACTTTAACAAACAATACCACGACGACGTGGGGATCGATATACCTCGATTTTTTTTAATGAACAATCAATGAAGAAGTGTGAAAACACCAACAAAGACATTTTTTTCATCTTTTAATTTTTGTCAAAACTGTTACTACCCCGTTCATTCCTACCGTTTCCTGCTATTTGTTGTTTCGACAACGGCCCCTTCAGTCTATAACATTATAGGGTGTAGTTTTCTGCAATAAAAAAATGGCGGCAATTGTGAAGATTTACGATCACGAAATGGATTTTTTGCAATTCAGCAACCAGGAAAGCGTTGTGTCAATGTATTACGCGCACTGAATTTTTATTTTGAAATTTGAAGGTAAAAAACTGCGCGCTATGCATGGTAAAATACGGTAGCTTATAATTTTTTTTCAAAAAATAGATTAGCTAATGAGTGAAAATCTCTGACCCGGCCCCGCCCTAACTCCCATAACTTTTGACCCAGGGGTCAGATCAACTTCAGTCACTGTCACAGTCGCACATATGCTCATAGCTACCATGTATGTAAGTTTCAAGGTTCTAGTACTAATAGTGTAGGAGGAGCAGGTGGCCAGGACGGACGGACAGACGCACATCACCAAAATATCCCCACTTTTTCTCAGAAAAACGTGGGGATAATTAAAGCATTGAAACCATCCTGGCTGCTCCCTCCCCCCTGCCATAGATTCATATGCTACACTTCCCAAACAAATGAAAGAGAGTAATTATTCTTTTCAAATAGGGACACTACCTCCACACAATCCTGATACTCAATATGAACTTTAAGTACTGTATTGTGATTTTAATCCATAGGGTAAAAAGGTAACTGTGTCCAATATACTGTGTTTACGAACCGTAAAAAACTTATACAACCAAACTGGCCCAACGCCAAAAATGCTGTTGAAGCCTATGGCAGATTATTCAATACTGGCCTACATTTCGTACTGAATCATTGCCATTCAATTTCCCTATCAGCTTATTGATTATCTGTCAAAAATCATATTCAATAAAAAATAAAATAGGCTCCAGTGCATCTAGAATTGTAATATGATGATGTAGTAAATACCTTTATGTTTGAACAGAAGTTTGTGTGTACTGAATAATTATAATATACTGTTTGCCAGTCTTTATTTAAAACAGTTTTAACAAGACTATTGCCAAGCAATATATGTCCCCTACCGGCTCCACCATTGTCAGAAATAAAAAAAAAAATTATTTCTTGCCATAGCAACCAGAATTTTTGACGTAGGAACAAAATGTCCTTATTGCCATCTATCCATGCTTTAAGTTTCATGAAAAAAATATTATGAACTTTTAAAGTTATCGCAGGATCCAGAAAAGTGTGACAAACTTACAGACTGACAGACACACACAGAGCGCAAACCATAAGTCCCCTCCGGTGAAACCGGTAGGGAACAAAAAGCAATTTGATGTTTTTTGCCTGTGTGATGAGCAAATTTTCACCAAATCAAATTGCTTACCATACGCTTCTTCTTGATCAATAAGATACTTTTGCAATCTTCCGAAAGAGGTGGGGCTAATGCCAAGGAGGTGGCGCTTAGAATGCTTTGTACATGGAAACGAGGTAGCGCTGTACTCATGTACACCATCAATCAATCTTCACGCAGAGTTGTCCTTCCATGCTCTCACATACACAATCTTTGCCATCACAAGAAATTCTTTTCAGATCTTTAAAATTAGGATTTTATGTTTTTGTTTAAGTATTATATTATGAAAAGTATCACTTTCTTTTATATTTTGAAAATAGTGTATAAGTTGAGGTCCATAATAAAAAAATATATCTAAATTAACAAGAGCTGTCTCCATCGGAAGACATATGCCCCCGAAAAACAGTTTTTCAAAACCTAAACGCAGATTTCAAAACCTAAATGAAGACATTCAAGGTCAAGGTCAAAAAATTTGTGGTTGTGGAAAGGCCTTGTCCATATACATATGCATACCAAATATGAATGTTACATCTGAAGCGACATAAAAGTTATGAGCATTTTACGAAACCTTAACGCAAAAGTGTGACAGACAGATGGACAGACCGACAGACAGGCAGACAGTCCGATCACTATATGCCCTCCTTCAGGGGCATCAAAATAACATTGTGAAAAATACTGTACCAGATGGCTTGTCTATCATCACAGTTCCAGGCTCTGCATGGATGTTGACTATCAATAACAGGATCGTTAGTCTTGTATTACTTCTCATTGAAAAATACCATATTAATTTTGTTACTTATAAGGATCGAGTGAGTTAAAATCCCAATTAAAGCATAAATACAGAAGAAAATAATGTTTGGCATTTTGCACATTTTTCTTCATTATTTCATCAATATAACCTTGTTAATCTATCATTCATTTAAATGGAAACAGGGATTTTAATACATTATTACTTATAGGGGAAATTAACTGTCAGTACATGCCTTTTTAATGACAAACCAGATCAAAAGTCTGACACTTTAATATACTGTCTGCCGGTCTTCATTTAAAACAGTGAAGGTTGAAAAACTGTTATCAAAACATGAGAAAAACTGAAGGATTCCCTTTTTAATATGCATGAGAAACACAGTTCAATTCATTCTACGAGTTGCATATAGAAGCAACATACATGTATGGCATAATAATAATGTTCAGATTACGCTGCAGATATTTTAACTATAGTGTTTGCCACTCATTATAAATTATGTTAATATTTCTATTTTGTATTACCCTTAAACCATGATTTTGGCCTTTGTTGTTGCAAACAGCTTGTTATTTCAAGTTTATTTTTTGCCATTCAGCTGTAATACAGTGAAACTATTCAATATACAAATCAGTAATTATGTCTCTTTAATATACTAACTGTTAACTGCCACAAAATAAAGAAACTTGCCAAACAGGTTGGTTGCACTACTGTAAACACTAAGGCTTCATTGTACAGCAAACCCATTATTAAACCCGCATGGGTTACAGGCATGGGTTACTATTTCAACCATGCAATGTTATTGAATTATTTCTTTTCATATCTGTTCAAAATTATTGGCAACCTGCCATGCACATATACAAAGGACAGAGACATTTACTCAAGTCAATTGAGAACAAGCTATTTTTTGTTACAAAGGCTTTTGTATAAACTTGACCTTGTAAATGTGACTTATTTCTGGCATACAAAAACAAGTCTGATATGCTGGTGAAGTGGGTCAAAAAACAAAATCAATAAAAATGACGTACACTTCATGCAAAATAATAGGAAAAAGGTCCATTTAAATGTTGTAAACTAGTCCTTATAACAACGCTGCCAACGCTGGCAACAAATTACCACACTTGTCTTAAAATTATGAACAATTATGTTTGGCTAAAAATGTTGCTTTATAAAATCCAAAGAAATATAAAATGAGTATATTTGACAAAATATGGTAAATGCTGCTTCTTAGTAAATGTATCCAGGAAAAGTTCTGCAGGTAAATTGTAACAATTTTTTTTTAAAGCAAGCTTTGGAAAAATGGGGGTTAATACATGTCAGTAAAGTGTCTCCCCAATCAGCATGTGCAGTCCGCAAAGGCCAATCTGTTACGAGATTTGCCGGCTAAACTGAATTTTCGTGTTTAGAAGAAACGAAAAACAATCTATAAAGCGGAAAGTGTGGTCCCTGATAAGCCGGTGTGGACTGCACAGCTTATCTGGGACAACACTTTGCGCACATGAATTTCACCCCAGTTTTCCCACAATAATGCGGCTAATATAAATGGTACAGTTGTAGCTGCATCAATTGGACAGACATTTCAATTTTCTCACTATGAAAAGGAACAAGCTTTATTCTGAAATAAGCAACAGATGTTAAGTACAGATTTATTAAAAATACTCAAACAGAAATAGATCAGATTAGTCGTCATGGTTACATGCACAGCATGACCTGTTACGAGCTTCAATAAACTTGGGTCAAGATCAGAATTAATACAGTTGTTCAAAGGCAGAAGTATTCCATCAGTGTGACCTGTAACATTCTTTGATTGATCATTTCAATTCATCTGGCATATAATAAACCTGACTAAAAATAGCTTGTCTTGATGATATCGCCCCATTGGTGCAAAAAGGTACCACGTGCCTTCTAATTTCAGTGTCAAATGGTACCTTTTTACACCCACTGGGCGAATTATGTAACAGATTTTGTTTATTTGAGAAATAGATGGAGGGATGTAGATGAATAATCCATGAATGGTCTGTCAAGCATGTGTCATGTCTTTATTTCCTGGTGAATATGAATAAACAAGAGGGCCAACATGGCCCTAGTTCGCTCACCTGAGAGGAGTCGGTTCATTTAATCATTACCAAACGTCAAACTTGATCTAGATATTGTCCAGACAAACATCTTGGTCAAGTTTCATCATTATTGAACCAAAACTCTGGCGTATGGAGTGTTTTTGTTTTTGTAAGGTTTTACCTGGTGACCTATATTTGAGTTAACCCCCCTTACCAAACATCAAACTTTGCTTACAAAAACTAGAGCTTTGTCACAGACATGACGTATACATGTACCCCCACATGCCGCATTGACACAGACTATTTTGCAAGCTGTCTTCACAAAACAAGAGAATCTAAATGGTGATTTTTAAGAATTATTATGCCATTATTATTTATGGCCATTTCGACCTTTGAACTCTTGAATTCTTTTGCATGACACGCTGTCCAATGACTGTGAACAAAGTTTATGTACAGAGTCATTTTAAAATCTCACAATGAATGACATAGTTATGGCCCAGACAAGCTCATTTATGGCCATTTTTCACTTTTGAACTCCAAGTGTGACCTTGACCTTGAAGATATCGACGTAATTCTTTCGCATGACACATTGTCCAATGATTGTGAACAAATGTACCAAGTAATTTTAAAATCTCACAATGAATGACATAGTTATGGCCCGGACAAGATCATTAATGGCCATTTTTGACCTTTGAATTCACAGTGTGACCTTGACCTTGGAGATATCGACGTAATTCTTTCGCGTGACACACCATCCAATAATGGTGAACAAATGTGCCAAATGATTTTAAAATCTCACAATAAATGACATAGTTATTGCCCGGACAAGCTCATTTATGGCCATTTTGACCTTTGAACTCAAAGTTTGACCTTGACCTTAAAGATATCAACTAAATTCTTTCGCGCAATACACCGGCCAATGATGCTGAACAAATGTGCCAAATGATTTTAAAATCTCACAATGAACAACATAGTTATGGCCCGGACAAGCTCATTTATGGTCATTTGTTACCTTTGAACTTAAAGTGTGACCTTGACCTTGGAGATATCAACGTTATTCTTTCGTGCTACACACTGTCCAATGATGGTGAGCAAATGTGCCAAATGATTTTAAAATCTCACAATGAATGACATAGTTATTGCCCGGACAAGCTCATTTATGGCCATTTTTGATCTTTGAACTCAAAGTGTGACCTTGACCTTGGAGATATCCACCTATTCTTTCGCGTGACATACCGTCCAATGATCGTGAGCAAATATTCCAAATGATTTAAAATCTCACAATAAATGATAAAGTTATGGCCCGGACATGCATTTGACCTTTCTTTGAACTCAAAGTGTGACCTTGACCTTGGAGATATCAATGAAATTCTTTCGCGCGACACACCGTCCAATGATGGTGAACAAATTTGCCAAATGATTTTTTAATCTCACAATAAATAAATAAGTTATGGCCCGGACATGCATTTGACCATTGAACTCTAAGTGTGACCTTGACCTTTGAGATGTTGAGGTACTTTTTTCACACGACACACCGTCCTATGATGGTGAACAAATGGACCAAGTTATTTTAAAATCTAACGATAAATGACATAGTTATGGTCCGGACAAGCTTTCGGTTTAAAACACACTAAGTGACTCTGTGACCAAGTTTTTGACACGGCATGACCCATATTTAAACTTGACCTATACATCATCTAGATACAATTTGTGACCAAGTTTGGTGAAGATCAGATGAAATTTCGGGACAGACAGACCGACCGACTCACAAAGTGACTCCTATATCGCCCCCATTACCAATGGTAATAGAGGTATAACTAGTGAAAATCAATAAGGGTCATCTGCGAGTCATGATCAATGTACCTATGAAGTTTCATGATCCTAGGCGTAAGCTTTCTTGAGTTATCATCGGAAAACCATTTTACTGTGTCAAGTCACTGTGACCTTGACCTTTCGCCTAGTGACCTGAAAGTCAATAGGGGTCATCTGCAAGTCATGATCAATGTACCTATGAAGTTTCATGATCCTATGCATTAGCGCTCTTGGGTTATCATCCGGAAACCATTTTTCTAAGTTGAGTCACTGTGACCTTGACCTTTGACCTAGTGACCTGAAAATCAATAGGGGTCATCTGCGAGTCATGATCAATTTACCTATGAAGTTTCATGATCCTAGGCATAAGCGTTCTTGAGTTATCATCTAGAAACCATTTTACTATTTCGGGTCACCGTGACCTTGACCTTTGACCTAGTGACCTGAAAATCAATAGGGGTCATCTGCGAGTCATGATCAATATACCTTTTAAGTTTTATGATCCTAGGCATAAGCCTTTTTGAGTTACCATCTGGAAACCATTTTACTATTTCGAGTCACCGTGACCTTGACCTTTGACCTAGTAACCTGAAAATCAATAGGGGTCATCTGCGAGTCATGATCAATTTACCTATGAAGTTTCATGATCCTAGGCAAAGCGTTCTTCAGTTATCATCCGGAAACCATTTTACTATTTCGGGTCACCGTGACCTTGACCTTTGACCTAGTGACCTGAAAATCAATAGGGGTCATCTGCGAGTCATGATCAATGTACCTTTGAAGTTTTATGATCCTAGGCATAAGCCTTCTTGAGTTATCATCCGGAAACCATTTTACTATTTCGGGTCACCATGACCTTGACCTTTGACCTACTGACCTGAAAATCAATAGGGGTCATCTGCGAGTCATGATCAATGTACCTATTGGGCTGAAAACAGTTGTTTTGCCCTTCTTTAAAGAATGCTGCACATAGCAGATATGTCAATCTTTCAGTCTGTCTAATTGCAATGTTTCCTGTCTTTTTTTGCTATAATTTTCCCATACATTGATGGATTTTGAAATAAATTGCAACAAATGCCCACCATTTTTAAGGCAATGTGTTCATATGACATCTGTCTCCATACCTCAAAGGTCAAGGTCAAACTGAGAGGTCAAAGGTCAAATTAGGCCATAAAACAGCTAGAAAAGTACTGTCTCATCCATTACTTTGCCATATATTGATGGAGTTTGAAATAATTTGACAACAATTTAAACCATCATAAGACAACGTATTGCATCTTACAAACATCTCCCTATCTCAATCTTCAAGGTCACTCTTAGAGATCAAAAGTTTAAGTTCACCAAAATACAGATTGATAATTCCAGTCTCTGCCATATTTTTTCATGTTTTCCTTATATGGTAACTGAATTTTTAAATAACTTGGTACAAATGCAGTTCATCATAAGACAACAATCATGCTGTGTGTTACACTTGTCTCCCTACAATGTACCTCAAAGGTCACGGTCACACTTAGACTTCAAAGGTCAAGTTTGCCATAAAACAGCTTTCGGGACTGTAACTTTGTTATTAATCATGCTATTAAAAAATCTGACCACTTACAACCACCACGAGGAGACAACATTACTTGTGTGAAACCAGTCTTCTTACCTCAGAGGTCAAGATCACACTTGTAGGTCATTAAGGTCATATTTGGCCATAAACAACTTGTCTGAGCTGTAACTTTGTCATTAATCATGCAATACAGAATAACTTACCACAAATTACCACATGACAAAATTTAGTGAACATTGCGTGTATCACCCAGTAATTACTTCAAAGGTCAAGGTAACAATTTAAAATTGAAATTCACATTTGGCCATAATCAACTTGTTTGTGACACAAGTAGAGTTTTGAGATTAAAAATGGAATGTGGATGCTTCTGTGCCTTCTGGACACATGTCCTCATGTATTTTAATTAACAGTGACCTTGATCTCACTTGAGCTGGTCCAAAATATATAAACACTCTCGCGAGGTCACCATGAAAGTTTGCTATAGCCTTAAGTTTTTTTTTAAGTTTTATGAATGAAACCATAATAATTGACTAAAAACATGTGCGCCGTTTTTTTTGTTTGTTTTACATCTGACCTACATCTAACTGGCCCTAAATGTAAACCCAAGTTAGGTCTTGATGTTATCTACCCACACACAAAATAACAGTGCAAAAAATTATATTCCCATCCTATTAAGTGAACATATAAAAGCTGAAACATTTTTTCAGTTCAGTAACAGTGACCTTGCCTTTTACCCAACATGTCCCTAATATAACCCAAACTAGATCTCCATGCAAGCCTGCTGCATCTAAAGTTTCATCAAGATTGGTCAATCACTGAATGTAAACAAAGCTTGTTCATCCGGAACCACCTGTTGACAGCATGAGGCATGCATACCCATTCACCTGAGGCATGCATACCCATCCGCCCTTCTGCAATCTTTCCTTTCTCAATCTTTTAAGTAAGATTGTGAATTTAGTTGAAAGCCTCATTAAAAAGATTTCTTTCAGGCATGTTTATATGAATATTAAATATATCTCCAATTTATAGTATGACTACAAAGCAGTTTGACATCACAGAGAATTAGCCATAACAATAACAGAAACAGAGCATGAAGATTTCAAGCTTGCTGATAATGCTTCTTGAATCAACTTTGTTTTCTCTTACAAACACCCATAATAGCACAAGTCAAAACAAAATTTCACACATTATTTCAATTTTAACCACAATCATAATCATAGGGAACAGTTTCAGTTTCTATGGAAACCCACTGATGTAATGAGATATTGATCTGAGCATGGTTTAAAGATTTGCACTGCACTGAGTGTTAAATCTTAAAATCACTGAACAGAAATAGAGAATTCGGGTAGCAATCATGACCCAGCTGCAGTGCCATTCTCAAGGTTGCTGTTGAGAAAATATTGATTTATTAAGTTTTTGATTACACAAACATTGTTAAACGCATAAAATTAAACTTAGTAACCATTATAAATGAGCTCTGGGAAAAGAGGGCTTTCATAAATGTGCGTAAAGTGGCTTTTCAGATTAGCTTATGCAGTTATCATGGATCTACACTTTAATGGTATTATTCCCAGGTTTTTTTTCCCACTTTTTGGGAAGATAGCCCATGGCTTTGGAATTGGGAATTTTATCGGCATTTTCATGAAATTGGGAAAATAAATTCATTAGCCTTTTCTTCCACACGAAAAGTCCACTGATTAGGGAAATACTAAATTTGATATAACCCTTTATAATCATTCAAATTAAAAGAACAAAATCATATAATAATTTGTTAGATGTAATTTAATTAAAATTGAGATAAAATACATAAGACTTCTTTCACAAAAAAAATATATAAAAAATTCCCAATTTTTTGCCACATTTTGGGAAAAAAGTATACTTTTTGGGATTGGGAACATAGCCGAATTTCGGCTATAAAATCGGGCCAAAAAAAACCCTGATTCCTTTAATGGACTTACCTTCTTTGCAAAGTGCAGTTAACCCTTTGAGTGCTGGAACCGAATTTAAAAGGCCTTTGCAAACAGTTTGAATCCAGATGAGACGCCACAGAACGTGGCGTCTCATCAGGATCCAAACTGTTTGCTATTCTGATAGTATTCTTTGAAAAAATGAAAGAAAATGCTAATTTCAGAAATTCAGCAGAAGACATTTTAGCAGACAACAAATTTCCCAGCATGCAAAGGGTTAAGGGGAGAAGTGAGTAGCAGACAACAAATTTCCCAGCATGCAAAGGGTTAAGGGGAGAAGTGAGTAGCAGACAACAAATTTCCCAGCATGCAAAGGGTTAAGGGGAGAAGTAAGGTCCAAGATTAGCCAGTGCAGATAGCACAGGTTAATCTGGAACACCACTTTCTTGCACATGAATTATACCAACCCATGCGAAAGACAAAAAATTCTTACCGGACATGAGGTCTGATAACTTTTAAATTTTACCGGACCACACTTAGCCAAACAATTACCATTTATAGAGTTTTAATTTATTATTATGATGTTCACAATGTATACCAATACTAAATGCAATAAAATGACAACTTTATTAAAACCCGTAAAAAATGTTTATTAAAAGTGCAGAAAGCTTTGTGATTTTTTTATAAGTTAATACAAGTAATTTTAAACAGCAATATAAACACCAGTACTCTCAGAGGTGGTAGTCATGTGACGATCAAGATGGCAAAGTCCGTGCCGAAACAGGTATTTTTTGCGATTTTATTATTTTTGTTACATTTTAAAATTTTGCTCACTTTCCAGCCATATTATTCAGAAAGTGATAAGTGTTGATTTCGTACTAATATTTGCTTTATAATTTATATCATGGCATAACTCGGTGTGATACCGCTTAGAAACAAGGTGCAATATTTAATTGGTTCTAAGAATATCACTTGGAGATTTTTACATCACCAGAAAAGATAGCCAGTTAGACTGTGGTTGGTAAAATCCATTTCATTTTAAAATTAATTAATCTATCAGCCAGTTAGACTGTGGTTGGTAAAATCCATTTCATTTTAAAATTAATTAATCTATCATTGCAAAATAAACATTATGCGTGGGGATATTGTGGTTATCTCCGCTGTCTGTCTGTCTGTCCTGGCCACTATCTCCTCCTACACTATAATAAACACTAGAACCTTGAAACTTACACACATGGAAGCTATGGGCATATGTGTGACCCTGCACTATTTGGAATTTTGATCTGACCCCTGGGTCAAAACTTATGGGGGTTGGGGTGTGGCCGGGTCAGAGATTTTCACTCATTTTTTTAATGTTATTTTACATTAACTTCTTCATTTCTAAACCGATTTACTTCAAATTGATATTGAACATCTCTTATGACAATACAGTCGATCTCAACTATGCATGGCCCCATTACCAACCCTGGGGCGACCCCGCCCACATAGACCACGCCCACCCAAAATTGCCTTTTACTAAAACTTCTTCATTTCTACACAGATTTTCTTCAAATTGATACTGAACAACTCTTATGACAATAAGGTCAATCTCAACTATGCACCAGGCCTCATTACCAACCCCGGGGCATCCCCCCACATAGGCCACGCCCACCCAACATTGCCTTTTACTATAACTTCATTACTACACCGATTTACTTCAAATTGATACTGAACATCTCTTATGACAATACGGTCAATCTCGACTATGCATTGCCCCATTACCAACCCAGGGGCATGCCCGCCCACATAGACCACGCCCACCAAAAATTGCCTTTTACCATAACTTCTTCATTTCTACACTGATTTACTTCAAATTGATAATGAACATCTCTTATGACAATACGGTCAATCTCAACTATGCAGGGCCCAATTACCAACCCTGCGGCCCCCCTGGGTCAAACATGCAGCGTGGGGATACGCGTCGGCTTCTGCCGCGCCATTTCTAGTTAAAAATGTAATTTCTTCATCAAACATTCTAAAAATGTTTATTGTTATGCAAATTGCTTAAATGAAACAAATGTTTTCATAGACATTTTCATTGGTCACGGTTGTGTTGTTCATTTTCATTTTCCATATCATTTTTTTCAATTATCTGTATGTCAATAAATTTTAGGCCATGAATTGATGTTTCGGTCCTATTTGTATCCCAGTACAGTCTTGCAAGTTAAAAAAGTCCACAAGATGTCCTGTGGACTTAAAATACCTTTGTGAATGTCTGCCCAAGTAATTCCTCCTAGTTTTTTAAGTTTATTCTAATTTTTATTGTAAATTGTCAGTATTTCCTGTAACTAGGTATCAACACTGTATTATGTGAATTGGGAATAAGACATCAAACTGGGAATGGACATCATTTTGGTGATTTTCTAAAACAAAACTATTCATTTCATGATCTACATTTGTTTTTGTAATATATAATCTATAATTTAAGCTTAATAAGCAATTTTCCATAACTTTTTCATTAACAGTTATTGTATTTTAATCATTTTAAGTGTATTTTTAAACCGTGTCCGTGTGCGGCATGGACACAGTTTCATTTCATGAGGATTTTTTTTTTTAAATTAATAAAAAATCCAGTTTGAAGTAAAATCAATTTAAATGATGCTATTATATATGCAAGTATCTGTTTTAATTATAATTTGTCAAACAAGATAAATACAACATATAAAAATGCATATTATGCACTTTTGATAAAACACAATTTATTCCCAAATTGATGTCTTATTCCCAATTCACATAATACAGTGTTGTATCAATCATTTATATTATATGCTAATCCTATTTTTTATATTTTCCCTAGCCTGGGGACATGAAATTAAACAAAGTTTTCTCATTCAATGATGAAAGAAGTAAAATAAAATCTTCATTTATTCACAGAAGATTGAAGGGCGTGAATGTTGTGTGTGTTTACAGATTTGTATGAAGTTCTAATAAAACCTATTTCAATGAGCATTTTTATGCACACATAAATAGTCACCGAATTAATTCGTGATTATGACACAAAAACGATGAAATGACAACAGTCACTGAATATTTATGTATCAAGTCCATGTATCTTAAATGAATTAATTGATTATAATCATTAAAGTTGTAACAATGCCATAGAGGAATAAGCATGAAATCTGTTGTACTGGTACATGTACATGTATGTGCTTAACAAATTTTCTACCTGAGAAACAATACATGTAGCTGTGTGTTCAGCCTGAAATAAAAGAAGTGGTGTCCTCCAGATTGTCCCACATTTAGATATCGAATACCTCATTAAGTAGGTGTAAAGAGGGGTGAGAAGGAAAAATTATAGGTCCGTTCACGAATCACTTTTCACAAGTATTGGAAAAACGTTATTTAACAAAGATCATAACTAGGCTTTATTTTGATTAACTTCGATCAAAGTATAAAGCGATAATTATCTATTATTTATTTGTTACATAAATAAAATACTATTAAAAAAAAAATGTCCACATATATTTGACCTTTGTCCATAAAGGATGACCTTGACCTTTCACCAGTCAAAATGTGCAGCTCCATGAGATACACATGCATGCCAAATATCAAGTTGCTATCTTCAATATTGCAAAAGTGTACATTAAATGAGTGATTTTGACACATATATTTGACCTTTAACCTTGAAGGATGACCTTGACCTTGACTTTTCACCACTCAAAATGTGTAGCTCCATGAGTGCAAAAGTTATGGCAAATGTTAATGTTGGAGCAAACAAACACACAAACCAACAAACCAACAGACCGGACAAAAACAATATGTCCCCCACTATAGTGGTGGGGCGCATAATAATGTTGTTTTAATTAAATAACAACGAAAATCACAAGCATTTATTAATCTACATCCATGCGTTATAAATAAATTAACCGTTGATGGTATAAAACCCACACTGGAGTGCGCTAACAAACCAACCTAACTCCACTTATTTCAAAATTCTTAATCACAAAAGATTGCAAATGCGAAACTTCATGTTGATTTGGTTACTAATAAAAATGGAGGGATGAGCATTCTGCATGACAGTTTCAGATTTGTAGCAAGTACCGTTGTTATACTTTTTGATTTTATTACATGCAAAGTGTTGTAAGCATGCCGTTCGAATGAAAGTATACAGAATCAGTACATACTCAGATCATGATGGGAAATTATAATAAAGAACGATTGATGAATGGAATCAAAATATTAAGAGTAAATAGAGATTTTCAAGCATAAATATGTTAATATACAAGTATGTCAAATATATGATTGGTGCATTGAATCAATATATTAAATTTAAATGGAGATTTTCAATCAGATTTGAAAATATTGAAAACATTAACAAACAATATCATGTATCATTTCATGTTCAATAAATTATAGTAGTGTACTTGCTATTTTTGCCCCATTGATAATTATGAAATAATAGTAGAGATGCAGAGTTCATGTACACAATTACTATCACTATCACAATATGTGTGCAGCATATATTAAAACTGTGCCAGTAGCAGTGTGTCCTCTTTAGTTTTTCTGTCATCTTAATCAACACCATCAACAACATCAACATCTGCCAAAGTACAGTACAACCAAACCATCACCATCCATAATCTATTGGCATATTTGGTTATGTTGTGGACATGCTTGTGCTGATATATCACTCGAGAATAGACTAGTTATATCTCATAATACATATCCGCAGAAAATAATCATAAAAACATGCAAACCTATCAGGGGCGTTCCTGAGGTTATTTCAGCTATACGCACAATAAAAAATTTAGGAAAATTCTGTCAAATAATGATGAGAAATTGGGTGAAATATTTGGGTTTTCTTTATGTACGAAATATTGACAAGTATATCAGTAGCGAGTATGCATGACGGTCAAAAGATTAAATATTTGGATCTGGTGTGTGTTTAACAACAAAGGGGTTACAATGCTGTTGACACAAGCCTTAGGCTGTATTTGCATTATTTATTATTTGTACCACAACGCTCATTAACGTGTGCATACTTGAATAGTGACTTCTCCAGTAGGTTGAAATTCAGCCAATCAGGAACAAGCACGTATAGAACACTGACCAATGGGATTCATAACTGAGTTTCACGGGCCAGATGTTAGAGGGAAACAGGACAGTTAGCGTTTAGACTTGGAGACGTACGGATCGAGAAAGACACGATCATGTAGCAATCACAACGTATTTGTATAACTGAAAATATTAAGTATGCTAGACATTAAATTGGACTTGAAACTGATATATGGTGTTGTTGAATATTTTATCCTATATTATGCAGAGAAATTAACATAAATAGAGAGGGACCGACTTGTCCCATGCGCGGCACGAGAAAATGGTAGTTAATGCAAAACTCGTCATCTTGGCATTATGCGCATGACGAGATATCGAATGATAAGCTACACACTGGTAATTTAAGAGTAATGAACATTGCTAGTAATTATGTGTCGTCCATGAACTATGAACGATTACGCGACAATTCATTGTAGATGGTGCGTTTTGGTGTTATCTTTCAGCCATGTTTTGGCAATTTTATTCATCAATTTCTTGCTTGAAAAAGACCGATAAAAGGAAATATTTCATAAAATATTGTCAACAGCAAAACTACTTTCGACCATAATTTATTTGCTAAGTTTAAGTGTGCGAATGCTTGAAAATCCAAGAAGCCTTATTGCGAGGGAGAATGGATCTGTAGTTGCATAGGTGTGTGAGGGTGTTCAACTCTATTGCTAGCAGGAGTATGGTGTCCTCCCCTAAAAAAATTTGGAAATTTCTTTGCAAAAGGTGTAATTTTGTGTTTTGTACCCACTGTAATTTTCTAAAAGTGGACGTCTTGTTTGCTTGTTGAAATAATTATACCCCTGACCCCCCTCAGCCCTCACTTTTTATTGCATTTTTGGATTACTTTTTTTTTAAGTTTGCAACTGAATTATACGCATGGAGTAGACGTACTGCCGTATGCCTAGGTACGCCCCTGCCTATCATGAAGTATATGTGTCGCGCTCTGCCAAAAGGGGGTTTAATGCTTTTGCTTAAATTGTCATCCCAGATTGGCCCGTGAAGTCCGCCTGCACTTTCCGCCTAAACTGGATTTTTGCTTAGAAGGGACTTTATAGAAACGAAAAATATAAAAGCGGAAAGTGTCATCCCTGATTAGCCTGTGCGTCTGCACAGGCTTGCTAATCTGGGACGACAATTTACGCACATACATTAAACCCCTTTATCACAGAGCACGGCCCATATATTAAAACAGGTATGTAATAAACAAGGAACTTGTTTTCTTAAACTATGCACATGACATAATGATTAGTCATCATCAAACATATCAACGTTCACTAATTAGTAAAAACGAGTCTTATTTGTAAACAGACGAGGTTAAGTAAATAAGTGATATTTAAAATATACGTATCGATATTCGTTATCGACAACCTTAATAAACAATATAAACCATAATGATATACTTCAGTACTGTTTAGAATCTACATTACCTGTGCACGTCGTTTATATCCCTGTAAAGTAGTCACAAACGACCACGTTTTCAATCAACGGTCGATAATCAATTAAATTTCTGTCCTTTTGAAAATATAATATCACACATATAAACGCACATTATGTTAGTCAACCATATGCTACCATCCAGTCGTTAAACCACGTGGTGTGGGCTTAATGTTAAACTTAAAATGCACATGTGTTTAGTCAACCACGAACACGTAGTAGCTTGAAATTTATGCTGTTGGCGTTGTGTTTTTTAATCCCGACATACATTAACCAACGCTCACATTACATCTCGTTACATGCCATTCTATGTCAAAGTGCAGATTAAAGTGCTAAAAATAGCATGTTGTCTTGACAACACATTAAAGTACATTCTCGCGGAGCGAAGCGCGATTCGTCTGCAATCACCGATATATTTTGGTACGTGTGTATTGGACAGTCTACGTCACGCACTGTGTATTCAATAGACACCGCGTCAGCAGAGTGCACGAGGGTTACAATATGACCCATATCTAGGACGCTTGGCACGTTGTTTAAAGTTTAGAAGGAAAAATACTTGCCCGAAGCGGTAAAATTTACGCATGGGAAATTGCATTGAACTTCAGGTAGATTGACTACGCTAATTCTTTTGTCGGGCGCAAGACAAATTATTAGAAATGTATGTTGTAGATCTTGATTTATTGGAGGTCATATTATGGGGGTAGAGGTCATATTATGGGGGGGAGGGGGGGGGGGGGGTACGCAGCCCGGGGTACGCAGTCAATTAACTGAGTCGAGAGATACGAGGTATAATAATCTGGTGCAAAGTATATCTATTAATATATGCATGAATGTATGTGCTTATTTTATTACTTTTTACCCATCTGTATGCGAGTCCTTTATTCGTTCGTTTATTCTATTAATAAGGATTACCAAAATAACAAACTATTTCCGCGCATGTTAAACATGCTCTCATAACATAATTGTAATAAGTTCCGATATTTAAGGCAATACAAATATGAAACAATCTTACGTACGCGCCCCGTAACTTTTTGCGAATCCAGAAAGAAAAACAACTGGTGGCAAAAACGTTCAAAATTTAAACATATTTGCACTGCATGTTCACAAAAACGTTCAAAATTTAAACATATTTGCACTGCATGTTCATACACAATATAACGGGTACTGGTATTATTCATTCCGCATGTATTATCGACAATTTTCGACAAGTATATTTTGTACCTACCTTTATCATATTAACCTTGATGCTTTTGTCCAAATAAAATTAACATTTTAAAGTGACATTCTTCTCAATTTTGGACACTGTACGAACAAATATAAACACTAATGAAAAATACAGAGTATACGCGCTTTTTTTTTAATTTTGAACTTCTCACCTTATAAGGTTTTAATTCGCGTCATATTCGTTCTGTCAATGAAACATGTTAGTTTTGGAAAGTAAGCATGCCCTACATTTTGCAAAAAGAAACAAACATTACATTTAACTTTCATTTTAATAAATGAAGCGGCATTCGGTCATACGCTCATGTCGTATGAAATAAACGTGTTCTCTGAAAACATTAAAATATGCGTAAACTTTACAGCAGAGATATGTAGTAAATATTTAGTATTTATAGTAGGTTGCCAAGACGGGCAACAACTATCTCTAGTACTTTGGTAATCCGGCAAAAGAGAAAGTTACTAATTGTGTAATACTTATTTTTAGAAAAAAAAAACAACATACAATAGTATAACATTGTCATCATAACTTAAAGCATTGTAACTCAAAGAATTGTACCCGTTTTGTGGGCCTGAATCGTTGCGCTTTTAAAAATAAATTAATAGACTGCGGATACAATTAATAGACTGCGGATAAACTGTTACAAGCTTTTTCAAAAGCAAGATAAGAACTTCCAAATTTTGAAGAATTGAAATTCGCTTGCCCTGACCGAAATCTACTCTCCCCCTGCGAACGGACACGCACTATTGTCTATCCCATACAAGTACAGATTTTATTATAACAGTTAATAACGAAATCAACAACAAAATGATAAATTAATGCACGATCTCATGTTAAAATATTAACAAATAATGGTTACATACATATCTGTTTCAAACATCGTAAGCCTCGTTTTGGATAAATTTATATTTTTCGCAGTGATAATCGCTAAAATTGGTATTGTCCAAGTCCTATATTCGAAATCATACATGGTCATGTTGACCGTTTTATCACAGCTCGGTCGTGTAGTGATACAGCTCGGAAATAATACATGACAGCCACCTTTATTAAGTACCGTTTCTAGGAAGACATTAGTTTTCGTATTTGACTAGAGTTAAATAAGTGCAAGAATACTCGATTGACTGATATTTACATTGTCATTTATATCGTGAAACATGTGCATGAACAAAATTAAATTTTGCCGCACTCGAAAACGCCTATCCGCCTTATTGGATTTTCGCTAAAAATAGACATTGTTAAACGAAAACTACCATAAAACACGTAAAATATTGTCACTGGTTAACCTGTACTGACTGCACAGGCTAATCTGGGGTGACACTTTCCGCGCATGTTTTAAGCATCGTTTGCCAGAGCGAGGCTGATATGAATAAACGACAAAATTGAAACTCGTTACCAAACGTATTTGCAGAACTATTCCCTCTTGAATTTTGTGCAGTACTCCGGGATCTTTCATCACAGCATATAAGTTGTCCTGGCTAACGCACCGATATGAGGTCAAGCAATATTTGTGAATGTACCGAAATAGTGTTATGTCATCTTTATTTGTTAATTTTGATAAGCTATTGAAGGTCATTTTAGTTCAATTTTTAGTACATTGCGAGTGATCTCTCCTCAAGCATGACAGGTCTATAATATAAAGTTGATAGCTGTCCGGTTTACGCAGTGGTTAAGTCACGCTCTCCTCACCTAAGCGACCAGCATTCAATCCTTGTTTCCGGAGGCACGTGAGTCTGGTTGGTAGTCACGCTACCGGACAGGTGGGGTTTTCTCCTACCCCCCCCCCCCCCCCCCCACACACACACACAATACGTACAAGACTACACCAACGAATGAAAATCTTACGGTTATAATTAAACAGTTGGGAATTACAGCTAAAATTCATAATCCGTCCTATCGTTCGTGAGTCTAGTAAGTGAGTTATATGAGTGCGGGGGCACACTCCTGGTCCACCCATAATGTAGCCTCATACGCGGAAGGACCTCACTAACTTCGGAATACATGCCCATACATAGATAGCAGTTGTATGAGTATTGGAAGAAGCATCAGAAGCAGCAGCAAAAACAAAGGCAACAGCAGCAGTTGCAGTAGCAGTCGTAGTACCAACAGCAGCAGTCGTAGAGATAGTAGCAGCAGCAGTCGTAGAGGTAGTAGCAGCAGCAGCAGTAGTAGAGTGTAGTATAATATAGGAAAAAAAGAGTTAGCAGTATAAGACTTATTGCCCAGTTTCCTTTTTCATACAAACAGATAGATCTACTTCAACATACTGTAGGCTTAATTGGTCGTAATAGGCTCAGATACGGCTTAAAAGTACCCCGAGTACTCGTTAGTATACTAAAATGTACCCCGGGTTCTCGTTAGTATACTAAAATGAACCCGGGTACTCGTTAGTATAGTATAATAAAACGGGTACTCGTTATTATACTAGAATGTACGTTAGTTTACTAACGTTAGTTTACTAAAAGATACCACAGGTACTCGTTAGTAATTAGTATACTAATATGTACCTCGGGTAATCGTAAGTATACTAAAATGTACCCCGGGTACGGAAAATACGCTAAAAGGCATCCGACCGTAGCTCAATGTAGCTTACTTTTTTAATCAGCTATTTTAAACATCCGTTGATTATTTTCGCTTCAAACGAATGAATTATAGTGACAGTAATTGCTCTTAAGTACCAATGTCTATAAAAAAAAGAGCGGTGCTGTCCGTTCTCGTTCAAGAAAAGAGGACAACATACATTCCCAAGGTGACCTACATCACATATTGATGTACATCTACTGTATTTTGGTTTACCCAGTCGAGATTTCACACTATCGTTTTTTTCGGTCAAAGGTAATGAATGAAGATGGAACGAATATCGAGTACAATCAAGCAGACGAACTTGGTATACGAAAACTGTTCGGATTAGTAACCCAAATGACCTCTACAGGCCGATGAAAACCACGTCGACAGTTATTTAATTGATCTTGCGAACTCGGTCCGCTCGTATCCATTATGACCAACTTTTATTGCCACGTACAAAATGTACAGAGCGATCACACCAGTCGCCTCCGGCAGGCGGTTAATCTCGTCTTGTTCCGGGATCAACCGAGAAGTAACGATTGATGAACCTGTAAAATGATTCGTTTAAAGGGGCCTTTTCACGTTTTGGTAAAATGAAAAAAATAAAAAAAAGTTGTTTCAGATTCGAAAATTTTCGTTTTATTTATGATATTTGTGAGGAAACAGCAATACTGAACATTTACCATCCTCTAAAATAGCCATTATATATGCATCTTATGACGATATAAAAACCTGGAAATTATAAAGCGTTGCAACGCGAAATGATTGAATTATTTGGAGAGTTCTGTTGTTGTCGTTATATTTTTTAAAACTACGAGGATTGCTTATAAGCTCGACTATTATATATGAAATATATATAGTAAAGCTATCCTACTCACCCCGGCGTCGGCGTTTCCGTTTCCGTGCAAATGTTAAAGTGTTCGTACTAACCCAATTATTTTCATTGTCCCTTGACATATTGCTTTCATACTTTGCATACTTGTTTACTAACATGACCCCAACCTATAAACAAGAGCAGACAACTCAATCAAGCATTTTGTCATAATTATGGCCCCTTTTCCACTTAGAATATGCAGCAAATGTTAAAGTTTGCGTACTACCCCAAATATTTTCAATGTCCCTTGACAGATTGCTTTCATATTTTGCATACTTGTTTACCATCATGACCCCAACCTATAAACAAGAGCATACGACTGTATCAAGCATTTTGACAGAATTATTAATTTGCGTACTACCCCAAATATTTCCTATATCCTTTGACATATTGCTTTTATATTTGGCATACTTGTTTACCAACATGACCCCAACCTATACACAAGAGCAGACAACTCTATCAAGCATTTTGTCATAATTATGGCCCCTTTTCCACTTAGAATATGCAGCAAATGTTAAAGTTTGCGTACTACACGATTTATTTTAATTGTCTCTTGACATATTGCTTTCATATTTTGCATACTTGTTTACCATCATGATCCCAACCTATAAACAAGAGCATACAACTGTATCAAGCATTTTGACATAATAATTGCCCCTTTTATACTTATAATATGCATATTATTGATAAATCTATGCTAAACTTTGCGTACTACCCCAAATATGTCCTATATCCGTTGACATATTGCTTTTATATTTTGCATACTTGTTTACCAACATGATCCCAACCTATAAACAAGAGCAGACCACTGTATCAAGCATTTTGACATAATTATGGCCCCTTTTACACTTAGATAATTGAACATTTTGTTTAAATTGCCATTTAATAGCTTCTTTATTTATGATCACATTTTATTATTACTTTGACAAAACAACACTTACCTGAATTCCACAATGGATTCCACCCAAACAAAACCCCAGGCCCCTACCCAGAATCCCTCCCCCCAACCCCCCCCATTTTTTTAAACATCATCTAATAAATAACCACACCCCACATTATACCCCCCTTCCAACCCTCTATCCCCCCCCCCTCCATTCTCCCCCCATCCAAAAAAATAAAATAATTTTTGTTAACATCATCTAATAAATTACCCCACCCCACATTATACCCCCTCTCACCGCCCCTACTCCCCCCTACCCCCCCCCCCATTTTTTTCCTTTTTTTTATTTTTTGAAAGATCGTCTAATAAATGACCACACCCCACATTATACCCCCTCTCACCCCTCCCCCCGCCAAAAAAAATATAATTGTTTTTCCTTTTTTTTATTTTTTAATCTTTTATTAAGTGTAAAATACATCAATCATTGCATGAGCACGGATGGCCGAGTTGTCTATGTGGGTAGACTTTTACTCCAGGACTCCATGGGTCAGTGGTTCAAGTCGTGTTGAGGTTGTTGTTTTTCTTTTTTAAGAGTATTCTTGAATTTTTACTGCAGCGTTTTTGATACA
Organism: Dreissena polymorpha; assembly: GCF_020536995.1. Lineage (NCBI taxonomy): Eukaryota > Metazoa > Mollusca > Bivalvia > Myida > Dreissenidae > Dreissena > Dreissena polymorpha. The sequence continues at coordinate 83,728,830 of NC_068356.1, forward strand.
ATGTTTACATTTATCAATATAAGGCATTTAAAGACAAACTGCAATTCATGCCAAAATCTGTAAAAATGCCCCTTTAATGCTCCTTAAATGTGAGTTTACGTTAGAGTGAACCGGGAAAAGGCGGTATTGAAACCTGAATGTTCACAAAAGACGGTCGTCTGTACTTAAACTAGGATCGTCACGTGTTGGTTTAAAATAGGCGTACAATTAATTACGGTCCGCTGGCCGCTGATTATGTACATTACCATGTATCGTCTGTCGCTCAATTATATCGTGACTTGTAATCGCGTTTATCAGAGACGTGTACTGAAAATACGGTAGTTATGGAACGCCATTACTGACTGCATATGACTGTTGTCGTTGTTTGCAGTACATTAATCATTATTTTCAGTGGAATATTCATTATGCTTTGTGCAATTTTCTTTACGTTCGGTACAGTCGTCATTGTATGCAGTAGTTAAAGCATTACGCGAAGTAGTAACAACATTATGTTCTGTCCAAACTTCTTGACGTTCTGTACATTCAACATTATGTGTAGTAGTTTTATCATTATGCGCTGTGCAAACGTCTTTACGTTCGGTACATTGGTCATTACGTGCAGCAGTTACACCATTATGTGCAGTAGTAAGAACATTACGTGCTGTGCAAACTTCTTTCCGTTCGGTACATTCGTCATGACTCATTACGTGTAGTAGTTTTATCATTATTCGCTGTGCAAACGTCTTTACGTTCGGTACATTCGTCATTACGTGCAGCAGTTACATCATTATGTGGAGTAGTAACAACATTACGTGCTGTGCAAACTTCTTTCCGTTCGGTACATTCGTCATTATGTCTAGTAGTTATTTCATTATGCGCTGTGCAAACGTCTTTACGTTCGGTACATTCGTCATTACGTGCAGCAGTTACATCATTATGTGAAGTAGTAACAACATTACGTGCTGTGCAAACTTCTTTCCGTTCGGTACATTCGTCATTATGTGTAGTAGTTTTATCATTATGCGCTGTGCAAACGTTTTTACGTTCGGTACATTCGTGACGAATGTACCGAACGGAAAGAAGTTTGCACAGCACGTAATGTTGTTACTACTGCACATAATGATGTAACTGCTGCACGTAATGACGAATGTACCGAACGTAAAGACGTTTGCACAGCGCATAATGAAATAACTACTACACATAATGACGAATGTACCGAACGGAAAGAAGTTTTCACAGCACGTAATGTTGTTACTACTCCACATAATGATGTAACTGCTGCACGTAATGACGAATGTACCGAACGTAAAGACGTTTGCACAGCGAATAATGATAAAACTACTACACATAATGAGTCATGACGAATGTACCGAACGGAAAGAAGTTTGCACAGCACGTAATGTTCTTACTACTGCACATAATGGTGTAACTGCTGCACGTAATGACCAATGTACCGAACGTAAAGACGTTTGCACAGCGCATAATGATAAAACTACTACACACAATGTTGAATGTACAGAACGTCAAGAAGTTTGGACAGAACATAATGTTGTTACTACTTCGCGTAATGCTTTAACTACTGCATACAATGACGACTGTACCGAACGTAAAGAAAATTGCACAAAGCATAATGAATATTCCACTGAAAATAATGATTAATGTACTGCAAACAACGACAACAGTCATATGCAGTCAGTAATGGCGTTCCATAGGTAGTTATAAAGGAAATTGTCGTATTATGACCAGTCTTGATTGATCTACACAATTATTAATCAATAAATGTCCAAATATGTAAGATGGCTTATATGGTTTATTTCTTTGAACACTGTTGTGCATTTAGTCGTTCAAATATTTTGTCTGCAGATCGAGGTTAACTTTTATGTTCCAAGTATTTGTTTGCTGATGCAGATGTGATTGAACGTGTAATCAAAACAGGTCACGCAATCAAACCAGAGATCTGTCTTGACACAAATAAAACATCGTAGGCCATTTTTACCTTGCTATACTTTTTTGAAAAGCATGGGGGTGGTTTCTTTTAAGTTGGCTGTGCTTCAGGAAGAAAATGACCATAACATAGGCATTGCTCTGCGAAGAGGGGGTTAAAGGGGCCTTTTCACAGATTTTGGCATGTTTTGAAGTTTGTCATTAAATGCTTTATATTGATAAATGTAAACATTAAAACTTAAAAGCTCCAGTAAAAAAAGGGAAAAAAGTAGCCTACAACAGGGCTCGAACCAGTGACCCCCGGAATCCTGAAGTAAAAACGCATTAGCCAACTGAGCTATCCTGCCAAGCATACATAAGATGCGTATTTTATACGTTATGTAAGCAATCTTCGTAGTTTCACAAATTTAAACGACAACAACAGAACTCTCCAAATTATTCAATCGTTTCGCTTGCAACGCTTTATAATTTTTAGTTTTTTTAAATCGTCAAAAGATGCATATAATGGCTATATAAGACCATGGCAAATGTTCAGTAATACTGTTTCCTCACAAATATCACAACTAAACCGAAAATTTGCGAATCTGAAACGACTTTTTTCAATTTTGTCAATTTACCAAACCGTGAAAAGATCCCTTTAAAGGCGCCTTTTCACGTTTTGGTAAATTGACAAAATTTAAAGAAGTTGTGTTCAGATTCGTAAATTTTTGTTTTTATTATGATATTTGTGATGAAACAGTAATACTGAAAATTTACCATACTCTAAAATATCCATTATATGCATCTTTTGACGATTTAAAAACCTGAAAATTACAAAGCATTGCAACATGAAACGATTGAATAATTTGGAGAGTTCTGCTGTTGTCGTTATATTTTGTGATACTACGAGGATTGCTTAAATTATGTATAAAATACATTTTCTGACATATGAGCACGGATGGCCGAGTGGTCTGAGCGGGAGACTTTTATTCAAGGACTCCAGGGGTCAGTGGTTCGAGTCCATTTAAGGTTTACTTTTCTTTTCTTTTTAAAATTTTATTCTTTATTAATGGAGCTGTTTAGATCCAATGTTTACATTTATCAAAATAAAGCATTATCGCTTTCACTTTTCACTCGTAAAAGAAGTGCTACCCCCAATTCCTTTCGCGTTAGTACACAGGTCAGTAAGACCGGTGTGTACACAATGACTGACTTGTGGACTTGAAACAGGTCACTAACTTAATAGCAACCCAGAATTTCAACTATACCCGCCACAACGCCGAAAAGGACGACAAATCTATTTATTATTAGACGCTCATTTTATCAATTTGAAGTGTAGAGTTCTCGTTGAGTCGTTCTTTCAAATAAGCGTGTTGGCGACCTAACAAGCGAATAGAACACTATAGCATAAATCAGCTATTAAATATACACAGTTTTATTTGATTGCTTTTCAATGTTTATTTTATTTATTTTGTTCTGGTTAACAAATATATATAATATATGGAATTTCTGAATTTAAACTTTCACCACAATACAATAATAGACGGGATTAACATCCTTTTCGTTTGATTTCTTAACGCTGAATTCTCATAAGAAAGTCAATCCAGAAATGGAAAGTCATACCAATATTCCAATATTTGCACTCTTTCGAACCGCAAACTCGGGTCATACGTACTGATTCCAATATTTGCACTCCGCCGACCCGCAAACTCGAAGCCACACATTTCATTACCCTACTCATCGCGATTGTTCGCGGTGCATGTAAAATGATCTCACTACAACGACTTGGGAAACTCCTACTCTTATTACGACTTACTTTTTAAGTATTTATTAACATTAATGGTAATTGATACCTCAAAGCAAACTGATGGCAAGATGCCACTCGTAATTATGATATAGCCACTCGAAGTCACAACACAGTATGGTATAACGACTTATCTCTAAAATAATAACGACTTTTTTAGCAAAAAAATAATTATTTTTCGTGACTCATAATTTTCGGACATGCGGGGTTTTGTCCATATTTAATGTCTTTTAATTTTCGTACAGTATATTTTACAGCGCTTTTCTACAGATTTCGGTCCTTTTTTATACCACATTTATATAGCGCCATTTTCATACTCGAGATGTGCGTTCAAAGGCGCTTTACAGTTTTTTGACAGTCCTGTTTACGCTTATCTTGTTTCACTTCGATCATGTTTTTTTAATCGGCTTAAGGTCATAAAAACTGGCAGGTGCATGTCTGAGGGCAATTGACCATTACATTCACGTAATTGGGTAAATAAAACCATGTTACCGGTAGACAACAATGGATTCACCCATCATACTTTCAAACACTTTCGTCCTATTAAGGACGCAGAATGTTTTACGTTTAAACCTGTTTGTTCCATGTGATTTCGGACAAGAGTTAGCAAAGCTGTGATGTTATTTTAATTTTTTGAAGCAGAAAAAGAGTAATTACGGTATTTATGAATAAATTCCGATCCATTTTCTCATTATTGCGACAACGTAAGTCGCAATTATTTCATAGTGCGCCATAAATACAATAGACCGTTCCATAATCGATAAATTGACCGCCGCCATATTGTCAGTCACATGACTGTCCGCCATTACACTGCTGCTAACTTGTGCGAGTCTGCGATTCCAAAAGCCAAAGACGTAGAGAATACCCGCTTCACCGTTGTCGGATAAATAAATTACTTTATGAATTAATGTGAGGCGATTATCACATTTTTGTTGTTTAAATGATTGTTTGAAGTTGAGATTGATTGGTACAAATAAAAATTTTAAAATGCTTTCGTGTATTTGTTTTTTTTATCTGTAATCAAGTGGTAATCATCGGCGAAAATTTGCCTGTTCAGTCGCTCATACAATGTCTTTGATTAGACTTGTTACTTTTAACGTTTCACAAACAATTCACGCATGTATTGTTGTGTTGATTTTAATAGCCGCAACATCAAGCAGATTATATTTTAATTAATACTTATAAAAGATTCTCGCGCAATTAATTATCACTAATTGTTTGTAATTGATCTCATTTGGTAAAAATCTACATTCCAAGGTCATTACATATTATATTAAGTATGATATTTTTGATACGCCTTCCATTATTTTTCTTGTTCTAACTGATATCAGAGATAAAAATTGTGGTTTGGATTTATATTAATTTTTTTTAGATGGAATTTTGTTACGTTAAAAAACGAGCTTTTTATCATGAGAGAGTGATATTGATCTTGACGACCTTTTATGTGATTATTCGGAAGATGAAGAGAATGCGATCTATGTGATATATCTATATTTTCATCTTTGAATCATTTAACAGCTATAAAGCTAAACATACTAAAAATTGTATTTTATAGGTCTTTGAAGTAACGCAAAACAGATGGATAACGACACCAAATGTTTAGTCTATTAATCCACACAAAAAAAAACTCCGATAAAAAAACACCTAAATAATATTTCAAAAATATATTATTAAGCGCCAAACGAATTTATTAATACATTTATTTGCAACTTTAAAAAAGCGGCATAAGCATCAAATTAAAGATTATCTGAAGACTTAAAGGCCGACAATTTGACACAATAAAGTGCTCTATGTATAAGCCGTAATATTTTTTTTGCAGAAAAGCTTCAATAAACTACAATAGTAATACATCTAATTATAAAAATATACTTATCAATGGCATGAGGACGCTAGTGTGATAAATAAATGAGTGTTAGAAAGTGTAAGGAGTGCTTTGAAAATAAACATACTACAAAGCCATATTAAAAGCAAAGGACATGACAGTATTTACATGTAATTTTAATTTGATGGGTTTTGTACAAAGAATGACGCTATTGAGGAATATTAACATACAAATGAAAAAACACAACTTTACATGATGCAAATTGAACTGTGTATTCATGTATATTGAAAACTCGTTACTAGTGAGTATGAGTGACACATATCTAACATTTTAACACACATATATTTATATACATATATATTTTTTTAAATATTTTTTACCTCTGTTTGGTGTCAAATATAATTTATTGTTTTATGATATCGTTCGTGCATTGCCGTAACATCAAATCTTCATACGGAATGACGTAGTTTTAATTAACCGATACCCGCTAAATACGTTAAATGTTTTATTTTTATTTTTTTTAAATACTTTATTTTTTCATAAATTAAACGGGCTAGTATCTTTACGGTGTACACTTTCTGATAGTCTATATTGGACATTACTTTTAATTTGTAAAATATGTAACATATCTTATTTACGCAACTGTTAAGTTTGTCGGAGGTAAATTATCTTACCAAATGACTGCTTAATACTACCAGGAAGATGTGACATGGTGGCATCATCAATTGTGTTTAATGACCAGACTGTCATCTGCCACCCAGTTTGGTTTATAACACCATGTGGTTAGTTAAGTCTGGACAATATCTGATCAAAACGAGATAATCGGATTATGCAGAACAAAGGGGCAATTAAACACTGGAATGCAAAGGCATACACGATTTCAAGATTGATGCAAATAGTCAAATGAAAAATATTGCATTTAAATTAATTAAATGCTTTTTTTAATGTGTCAATGTGTTAGTTTTCCAAGACAACCAAGACCATGTTATGACGGCCTTAGAATTTAGAAAGAAATTCATCCGTTGAATAATCAGTGCTCTCTTATATATGTTACCGATTGTTAAGCAGCAGTGTAATGGCGGACGCGGAGAGAATTCAGGGGAGATAATTATGTAATGACTAAATTATGGAACGGTCTATAGGTACCAATGTAAAACATGGCTCATGCAGTTTTTATTCATATAATCTATTTCTGCATCACTGCAATCATTATATTTCCACGCCTGACAATACATGGCATCGTCGTAAATGAGAATTCTTTAAGCTCATAAGGCATCATTTTCCTAAATAGGATGTATCAGGATGGTGAGCTATGTAAATCTTTCAATTATTTATAACACAATTAACAAGTCGTTTGCAATGTTTTATAATAGATAATGTGTGAATATGAGAGATCGTGCGTTTTTCCCATAAGACGCACTGAATGCCAACATCGAGTAGTCTTTTTCGGCGTACCTGTCTGGCCCAGCATTTCACGTAAGCTGACCTGTGTAAGCCTCCAATGAAAGTACAAGTACAGCAATCAACAAAAGTCTGGTGAGTCATAACGTAGATTTAGGTAAACTCTTCATTTTTCACCAACACAATCAATGCCGTATATATTTTTAAGATCTTTCTTGTCAAACTTAGTAGCAAATAACCACATCTTTTGAAATGTATAATAGTCTCCCTTTGTTACCGATTTCTCATTGATTGTTTCATAAACGACTGTTAAACGGGTGTAATGTCTCTGTTTGACAAAATATAAAACAGCAATGCAGATTTGATCAACTCAGTTTATTAAAGTGGATTTATAAGTTCAATTTGACAGAAGAACATTTAATTTTTTCTTCTTTTTTATAGTTGGTAACAATCTTGAGGTATAAATCGGATTCTGGTTTCGGATACGTTAATTTATATTCATCATTATCCAAGAGAATAGTATTGTATCGAATACATCAGCATAACATTATTGAAACGTGTGTTTTAAGTTTTTTAGTAAAAAAAAAATGCGAATCAATAAGCAGTGAAAGAACACCTTGTGCTTAATGCACTTTCTTTTACAGAGGGGCCCATGTTAGATTATTTAGTGGTCTATCACTTCCATTTATTCTTTTACATGATTTTTTGCTGAGTAAGGCATGTCTTTCATGCCACAGCCAATAAGAAATGTATGTATGTACTATCTTACATCAGAACAGGGTTTGGACTGCTAAGTGCTAATTCTTATTATTAAAGGGGAACCCTCCAGTAATCATATAGTGATCTAATGCAGGCGGGGACCTAATTGCGGTGTTTTTTTTTTACACTATGAACAGGAAACTTTCGGTAAGAATAAACTAACGTTACACACAAAATAGCATAAAAGCAGGTAGTCGAGTCCCTGATAAGCCTTTGCGGACTATACTGGCTAATCTGGGACAACACTTAACATACATGAATCAAACCCTGTTTTTCCTGATCGAGTCTCAAATCATCTCAAGATATTGGTATGCTAGGTTTTCATAATATCATTTCAGCATGAATTCCGACACAGCTAAGGTCCTGTTCAAGGAAGGTGCCATGTTTGTTCTTCTTAACATGCCGGAAGGTTCTGAGTTTGGTATCGACTATAACTCCTGGACTACTGGACCCAAATTCAGAGGTGTTAAAATGATACCACCTGGCATTCACTACATATATTACAGGTGAATTATAATGTCTATTAGAAGGTTACCACCTGGTATTCACTACAAATATTACAGGTGAATTATATTATGTCTATTAGTAGGTTAACACCATGCATTTACTACACAATGACATGTGAGCGGTTGCGTCTGTTAGTTGTATAACTTATTTTTTCCCCGAATTAGCTCCCAATTTTTAACTTGTTTTGTAGATTGTTGAAATGAAGTTGTGTGTTTTTTTTATAGATGAATGAAATTAAATTTTGCGATTTCAAACAACAAAAAAACCAGCACCACACACACGAGTCGGATAGTATACAATAGAATAAATACTATTAATTTAAAAAGCTTTTTTTTATTGTTTATTTGTACATTTTGAATTTGAAATGCGGGAATACTGTCAATGTTTTCAGCTCCAGTGGCAAGCCAGGCCTGTCTAACAACTGCTCAGTGAGAAGTGGGTTCTTCTGGAACTTCAGGCAGAGGGAGATGGTGGTCAGGAAGTGGGACCCTCAGTTGGAAGGTAGTGAACAGCCAAGAAGAAAACGAGTGTGCCTATAAATACCAGTGCTTTTTTTCACCAATTTAGAAATGGGAAATTAATTTTGTTGCCTTTATGCTTACCTATACATAAAAAATATAATAAAATAGAGTTCAATATAATTTTTTTCCTAAATTTCAATGTATAAAACTGGAATTGGAGATAATTGACATATTAAGACCTATTAAAAAAATTATTTTGGGAAACCTGCATTTGGGAATTTTTAGGTCCCATTTGGGATAAATATATTCTTTTTTTTCCATTGTGAATGGGCGTATAGTGTAGTCCCAGATCAGGGTGTGCAGCCCGCCTGAGCTAATCAGGGAAGACACTTTGTGTTTTTATGGTAGTTTACTTGTCTCCTCTTAGCAAAAATATACTTGAAGCAGAAGGTGTTGTACCTTATTAGCCTGTGTGGACTGTGCACATGTATTAAGCCCCTATTTCCCAAGAGCGAGGATCATATATAAGAAGTAAACACTGAGACAGTAACATTGCCTTCATTAAGAAACCAATTTTATGTGACCTGTCTCTCTCCAGACTTTACAGGCTAATCTGGAATGACACTAAGCACATGCATTAAGCCCCGTTTTACTAGATCATGGCTAATATTTTACTCATACATTTAGTATATTATTTGAAATAAATATGTGCAGTTCTTTCATGAGGAGTTAATGGACATGTTTGTGTTAATAAATCACTAATATTTTGGTTTCTTATGGTGGAAACATGGGGCAGTAAAACGGTGGTTTATTCACAGTCCAGATATTAGAAATATCAATATTTTCCTTACCCAGGGTTCGCAAATGTATAAATCTCAATTTCAGATATATCATTGGACGCGGCTACACTGGAGGATAAAGAGAGACTGGAGTGTAACCTACAGGAGCTGGACCAATACTTGGGGCACTATCCTTACGAAAAGTAAATGAGCTTGCTCTGGAAAAACGGTGCTTCATGCATGTGCTTAAAGTCCCAGCCTAGCTTGTGCAGGCTTATCAGGGATAAAACTTTGCACCCTAAAGGATATTTGACTAAGAAGAGACTTTCTTATGCCCCTGGATCGAATGATTGGGGGTATATTGTTTTTGGCCTGTCTGTCTGTCATTGTATGTGTCTGTCATTTTATGTGTCACAAACTTCAACCTTGGTCATAACTTTTGCAATATTGAAGATAGCAACTTTATATTTGGCATGCATGTGTATCTCATAAAGCTGCACATTTTGAGTGGTGAAAGGTCAAGGTCATCCTTCAAGGTCAAATGTCAAAAAACAAAATCCAAGGGACGTAACAAGCTTTAAAAGGAGATAATTTATATTTTATATCATTTGGCAGGTACAGATCATTTTCACAAGGGAAGTAATATTTTTTTTAAAGGGATATAATAAATTATTTTTTTTTAATTCAAAGCGGAGCAGTAGGGGGCATTGTGTTTCTGACAAACACATCTCTTGTTTAAACAAAAAAATATGCAATAGGCCGAAAGTGTCATCCCTGATTAGTCTGCGCTTAATTCACATGCTAATCTGAGTTGGCACTTCACACACATGCATAAAGCCTCCTTTTTTTGTTGTGCCTCATGGGAAGTTTCTTAATGTGTTCCAAAATATTGTAATTTCAATTATTTGTGACAGGAGAAGCAACAGTTGATGATGCATTATATGGCATTTAAATTATTGTTGCAGGCACATTACATGGCAGACGCTGTGAATTGGGTACATGTCATTAATCATTAAAATAATTTTATAGGTTTTAATCAATGTTTAATATTATATAAACCTATTACATAGAAAGCTTAAGGCTTATTGAAACGCTCTCGAGTGCTCCTACGTAGAACCAGTACTCGATATCTTTGGGGAAAATCTAAAGAATGCTTCCACAGTGGGGATCAAACCTCTCACCTCGCTAAGCAGACACCATACCTTAGTGACGTATGAGGATAATTGATATCCACTTATTAGGACTACACCATTTCAGCTACAAGAAGTGGATATCCCTGACGACCCACATGAGTGAGGATCTGTTGTCAAGGTTACAGCCCGAATGTGGCACCATCACCTCCGTCTCCCAGTTTGAGTCTCCATCCAGCAACAGTGAGAGTCGCAGACTAGAGGCAGAGGAAGTCAAAGTTTGTAAACTTAATTGTTTTGGCTTAACTAAAATTAGAATCAAAATTGAAATGGCTATATGCAACCAGCATAAAACCTGAACAGCATGCAAGTTGCTGGCAGTCTATTCAGGTTTTATGCTGTTTGCTGCTTGTCAGTATCTAAGAGTTGGTAATAAAGCCTTTAAAACTTGAATCTATTAAGAACAATGTATTTTCCTAGGAACTACAATGGTCAAAATGCTTATATGGACAAACCTTACATGACTTTTTGAAAAATATACCGGTATTTTGAAATTGAAATGTGAACTATATTTTATTTTATTACATGTCATACCCTGTTTCCCATGTAATATAACCGTCACATATATTTTTATCTTACACATGTGTAATTAAATATACTTTTGGAGCGTTTTTATTGGCTTATTTTCGTTCGATTGACCAACCGCATTTTGTTATTTTGCTGAAATGACGTTGCAACATCAAATGACGTCACAAAATGTAAACAACATTCGGGATTTATCATTATGTGTGAAATATTTATTTCATTTGCTCATTTAAAAGCATGTGATAAAAAAGATCTGACACTCATTGTCATTTCATACCATATTTTATTAAACTCGTCCAGGGAAATTCGTTAGTATACCGCACTTCAAATCTGCATTTTTAAATCCCATATAAGCACTTGAATTTCTCATATCTGTATGTACCTCCGGTTTGTTATTAGCACAGGCTTATCATTTATGAAACTGTCTGCCTCAATTGGATTTTCACTTAGAAGCGAATTTCTTTAAATTAATTAGGCTGTGCAGACTGCAAAGGTTATTCTGGGATGACACTATATGCACATGCATTACACCCAGTTTTCCCAGACGAGGCTCAACTGTGTTTCTGTTGTTTGTTTTCTTCCAGAAAGCTGCAGACTCTTCTCCAAAGCCAGAGAAGATTGGTAAACTTCCCAAGCTGACAGTGGTTCCTGGCACAGCTATCCGGTTCACCAAGATCCCTAAGCAGCGATATCCGGAAGGGGCCAGCCCTCAGGAGGTCACCATCCACAGCATTGACTCTACCTACATACTGGAGTCCCTCCTCAAATCAGAATACACCAACAACAGCAATGGAATTCTGGGAGAAATCCAGTTTGCCTTTATCTGCTTTCTGGTTGGTCAGGTCTTTGAGGCGTTTGACCAATGGAAAAAGCTGGTTCATGTTTTGTGCAGTAGTGAAAAAGCATTGAGCAGCTACACTGATCTTTATATGAATTTCATCGCCATGTTACACTTTCAAGTTCACGAAATACCTGAAGACTTTTTTGTGGATATTGTGTCATCCAGTAACTTCCTAACGACGACACTTCAGGAGTTTTTCTCCAATCTTGAGGCAGGTAATGGAGATGCCAAACTTCGGGATCGTGGTCTAAAGTTCCGGGACCATCTTACCAAGAAGTTTAAGTGGGATTTTACCACTGAGCCTGATGATTTTGCCCCAGTGATTGTGGACTTGTAAAATTGAACACCATATGAGTCGCATTTTGGGAAAAGGTTAACCAGGAACGACACTTTGCCCCTGAAATGGATTTTCACTAGAAAGAAACTTCTTTAAAACGAAAAATGCAGTTAAGCCGAAAGTGTTGTCCCTGATTACCCAGGGACCTGTTTGTATAGGTCCCTGGATTACCTATTGCAAACTGCACAGGCTAGTCTGGGATGTCATTTTACACAAATGCATTAAGCGTTTTCCAGAGTGAGGCTCAAATGCTGAGTTTCATAAGTCTCAGTGCTTTTTCTTACATAGTTTAACTTTATAAAAAGGAGCTTTATTATTAAGGTTCTCATAATTTTTACTGAGCTTTATTAGCAGCATGTTGATGAAATCTGATTGTCAATTGATTCCTTAAATTACATTTGCTTTTATATCAGATGTTCTTCTAAACAGTTTTGTTTTTATTTCGTCCAGCACATCTTCATGTTAATATATGACATTTGTCATTTAAATGAACAGTTAATGGGTCATATATTAAATCAGTGGTCTCATTCTAAATGCAGGGTTCATATCAAAAGCAGGGTTCATATCAAAAGCAGGGGTAAGATAAAAAGCAGGGGTCAGATATAAAAGCAGTGGTTAGATTAAAAAGATAAATAAAGATGGTTAAGATAAATAAAAAGCAGGGTTAAGATAAAAAAAGGCAGAGTCAGATTATCATGAAAAACACCAAGTGTGAGATAAAATATGAGTAAGGTCAATAAAGCTGGGTAAGAAAAAAGTAGGGGTCTATCAAAATGCAGGGGTAAACCAAAAAGGGAGGAGCTACACCCAAAATGCAGTGGTCTGATGAAAAAATGCTCTTAGAGAAATTCTGCACTGAAGAATAGTTATCAAACAAATACAAGTAAAACACAAATCACACTGGTTACAATATGAAACGAGTGTAGTTTGTTAACCAGAATAATAAAAACTTATAACTTTTACCGATACCCAGTTGCTTGTAAAAGGCTGAGAATTTTTTGTGATATTTTAATTTTACTAAAAGCCAATGTTCCCTATAGGAACTCCTGTTTTTAGGGTTACATGCAGTCAGTTTGATACTTAGCACACATTGTTCAGTGCATGCTGCCTAGGATTTGTAAAATACATTGCAAATGGAATGTTTTGGTATCAATTTGAAGGTACATTGTATATTTATAAGCAATAAGAAAAAAAGCCATTTTTGTGCTCTACTTTTTCTGTTGATGGTTCCCGGCTTTGAAAGTAGGTCATACTATTTGAGCTCAAAATGGTCGCCTGCACAGCTGTCAAAACCGGTTTGTCTATTCTAAGGTGAATATTTTGAGTTACAACGTATAGAGTTTAATGACATCCATTTTTTCAAAAGATTATGCATTTATCTTTCCAATAATGTATGATGATATAGTGGGTCATTGCTTGATCATGGTAAAAATTGATATCGAACTTCAACTATTTGATATGAAATAGAAGGAAATTAATTGCGCATGCGTAACCTTGAATAAACAGAACACTGCCAATGCAAATACGAATGTTAAACGGCGCAATAACACAAAAGCGTTAAAAACTAAGCAGGTTAAGGAAAATTAACCCCAAATATCACCGCAAGAATCGTTACAAAAACAACCCGACCAGACGAAATTTGAGTGACTAACCTATCAAAACACGTACTCACCAACGCTGAACAAAATCTCCTTGAAAAGGGCCTCAAATTCATCCCAAGTTGTAAGAATATTGATAGGTGAAATTGCTAGCTGACCTTGGGGAGTGGGAGCGCAGAATGCGATAACAGGAATATTTTGCGGACACCGAAAGCAACCCAAATATGGGAGGGAATAATCGATAAGTTCCGAGTAAAACCAAAAAGCACATTTACTCCAAACGCGGGATGGGACCCAAGCCTCGACCTTTTTGTTGAACTGATAAAGAATTATATCATCTCAAATTTAAAGAAGACTTTCAAATTGAATCTAGACAAAAATGAAAACAAAGCATTCCATGAACTGTTACATAATAATTAAATCATCATTTGACCGGCGGACAAGGGCTCTGGAACACGAAATGAATGAAGACGAGGCATATAGATCTACTGAAGGTGATACAAGCAAAGAAAGTATGAAGAATGTGAAATCGCTCGTAAATAGACTTCACTGACAAGGCAGTATCTCAGGTGATATGAAACAATATTTGATACCAAGGTACCCACAAGCGAGTAAACTCAAAGGGAACCCAAAGATACTTAAAGCAGACGCACCTTTACGCACAATAGTAAGCTGGATAAATACTAGGGATGTCAACGAATATCCGAATATTCGGTCCCGGGCCGAATATTCGGATACTGTTTTCCGAATCGAATATTCGGAAGAAAAAATAAAAAATCGAGTAATTTCAAAGACTTTGTATTCGTAAAATTTGCTTCAAACATTGTCAAAAAAGTTGTTCCCCGTGTCATAATGTTTATTCCGGTTGTCGCGATAATGCGTCGCTATGGTGATGACAGTATACCGGTCATAAATCGCGCTAACAAAGCCAGACACTTTGTGTCAAAATTATGATAGGTGCGAATCGCGTCTGCAATCAAAACACCGACCTGCACTTGATCCAATGACTCGAATTACATTTAAAATTATCAAAGATTAAATGAGTAAAGGAAAAGCCAACTTTGTGTAAAAAACAAATAAGACCGTATGGCAATTAAAACACCGACCCGTCTTGATCTAATAACTCGAATTACATATAAAATGATCAAAGATTAAATGAGTAAAGAAAGAGCCGACGTGGTGTGAAAAACAAAACAGATCGTATGGTTATAATCACGTTGTCCAATCAAAAAAGCTTTTAGAAAATAATTTACTCAACCTCTAATGAGTATTTGCGTATCGTATGGTTCAAACATTAATTAATTACTCAATATTCAATCAGGTATTATACTTAAAGAAATGTTTTTGGTATTGCACCCTCATTTAATTGAAATATTATAATTGTTACACGCATAAAGTAAATATCTGTCCAAGCAAAATGCCACATACGCCTTCCGCTGCTTGGAAGTATTTCACGACATCATCCGATAAGAAGTCGCCGATCCAAGTGTCTTTTAAACGTGGCAACTTTAAAAGACTGACTGTTTAGTCTGTTTAACAGGTTCAAAGTGTGTTGTGGCTATGTACATAATTCGTTTAAGTTCAGCTTTAATTATATGTAGATATAACTGTTTTGTCATGTAATTATTTTGTCGTCATGTAATATTATGTTTCTCGTTCTATTGTTGATGTACGATATTAATAGTTTAAAAACAGTTTTTGTCATTCAATTTTAACAATAAAAACTTAAAAAGTAATCAACAAAATCAGCTTCGAATTA
The DNA here is from genome assembly GCF_020536995.1 of Dreissena polymorpha. Lineage (NCBI taxonomy): Eukaryota > Metazoa > Mollusca > Bivalvia > Myida > Dreissenidae > Dreissena > Dreissena polymorpha. Next base: position 83,744,515 of record NC_068356.1, read on the forward strand.
ACGACGGCAACGCTGTGTCAATATTTAGTCACTTCCGGTGAACTTCCGGTAAAAACGAAAGTAGAATTCATGGAGTAATGGTACGGTAAACAAAGTTGACTCTTTTTCCAACAGATGTTGACCGAATATCCGAATATTCGTTCGGAAGGGTGACCGAATATTCGAATACCGAAATCGGTATTCGTTGCCATCCCTAATAAATACTGCTACAGAGAAATTAGCCGAATTGACCGAGCATGACTAAAATGAATATGTAAAGTCCTCGCCCAGTTACACAAGAGACACTACGGACTTTATCCAGAAACTAAAAGAAGTCAAAGAACCACTGCCGAAAAAAAAAGTCTACTATTTTGCTTTGACGTCAGGAAACTGTATCCATCCATACCCAAAAAAGAAGGATTAGAGGCTTGCAGGGAAGCATTGAACGCGCGCTCCAACCCACTAGTCACTTCCACAGATGATATGATTGACGTAATCACGAGAGTTTTAGAAAACAACAATTTCAGCCCAAATGAAAACAAACACGTACTAACAGTCGGAGTGGCGATCGGCTCAAGACTGGGGACAAATTTCGCGTGTAGCTAGATGCTCTAGTGGGACGAAGAACTAATGACAGCTAATAAAGTACCGACATTTTATAAGTGGTTTATATATGACTGTTTTTGAATATGGTTAGGTTCCGCTCGCACGTGTGCTTGAGGCTTTCACCACGCATGCGAATACCATACACGAGAATATTTTATTCGACCTTAGGTATAGTCCGCATAATATCGTCTTCCAAGATACAACCGCACGGATGCGAAATGGTCATATCTACACAGATATGTATGTTAAGCCCACGGACAAACAGCTCTTCATACGTAAAGACTCGTGATTCCCCCCTAGTAATAAAAGATCGTTAGCATATGGACTCGGATTGCGATTACGAAGAATATGTGAACAGGAAGATTACAAGAAGCATAGAAATGACCTGAAATTGCAGTTAAGAAAACGCGGGTATAGCGGGAAATTCGTAGAAGGCCAGTTGCAGAATGTAGATTCACTGTCGCGCACAGATTTACTAAAAAATCAAAGAAACAAAGCTAAAATGACAGAGTTCCTCTTATGGTCAAGTTTTCCTGTCTTCTTCCCAACGTAAACAAGTAATTACAGTTTTACGTAATATCAAACGGTTATTTATACAGTACATTAAAGACAATGTCGGGCATCATCATCACACCATTTTACTGTTAAGAATAGTTATACTCGTGAAAAATTAAAAGCAAGTGGCGAGCAGGTAAATCCTTACAGCCATTATGTTGTGAAAACAACAATCTTAAAAAACTTTACACGGTACACATGTATATTTCATCATGTCCATTTATAAAACTGTTCACCGGTAAACAGTTTTTCTATAGCCACGTGATAATATTTGCTGCTTCAAGTCCCTTTGTAGGCATCTACAGGGTACACCCTTCACTATACATGTATGCCATGTATCCCGTACTTTAATAAGAGTTCGAAAATGGTTGCTATCGTCTGTCAACTTCCACGCATGAAAAGTGTGCATGTTGCAGCAGACCAGGTGCTGTAACTAAATATAGGTGTGCAACCCAGTACATTTACTATTTTAATATGACACAATTCAAATCGGTATTAATTTACACGATGTGAAAGTATTGATCCATTGAAACTTTTGAAAATACTAATAAATTTACGACTAACGCTTTTTTGCAGTACGTTCATAAAAAATATTGGAGATTTGGGGGGGGGGGGGGGCTAGAGGAGTGACCTGATATTGTCAGTACATGAAAATGAATGAAAATGAAATGGAAATAAATTAAATTATGCATATCATTTGAGACGAAAAGTACTTTTTTCCTTAGCGCCAACCTAGATAAACGTTGTAAAGATATTACTTGTTTAAACTAAGCTTGTGTGAATCATGTATTAAAAATATGAGAGATTGTAAAGCAGTGTCATTATCCTTCTTAATGTTTTTGCAAAATCTCACTACTGTAGACAATTAAAAGTAAATTACATTGGTGTTTGCATTTTCGTGACCGTTCGATTGGCATTTGTTCAGAAGTCGAACTTCATGTCCTGTGACTAATAGGCCTATTGAATACATTAAGTGCGGTGCCTTCAGCGCTTTGATATTTTGTGGAGCGGAGCCTGAGTCACATGACAGTAAAATGGCGGACAGACAACTCGCCAACTTCTGTATTGTTTGTTAAAAATGCACATAGCATTTTTGAAGACAATGCATGTGAACTTGCAGGCAAGATTATGACAATTAAATCCTAGTAAAGGTAGCTGAGCCATTAAGTCCGAAATGTCGTATGCAAACAACGCCGCATCTTAATATTAAAGCAGCTTGTTTACACTTCGTCGAGAGGACACTTCGAGGCATACAGTACAGTAACAATTTTGGGAATAAAAATTCTCAAAGACAACACACACAAGATATTTTAATATGCTGTTTTAAACATAACACTTGCAGTGTGTTACACAATAAATGGCTTAAAACTAAATAAAATAAAAGCTATCTCGTATGGATTTTGAAACACTGGTAGTCCAAATAATTAGACGTAAGCTACCCCGCTTCGATGTAAATCGACCTCATATTTATAGGAGTAAAACACTGGGTGCCCTCAAAAATTTCCTCAACCACTTTGTCTCTCTCTGCTACTAGATTAAACTGCATTTTGCTGAATAGGAAAGAAACGCTTGCTGTTAGGAATTTTCTTTTTTACATTATAATTTAAGGTTTATGTTTACATTTATTAATTTAGAGCATTTAATGGCAAACTTCAAAATATGCCAAAAACTGAACAAGTCCCTTTAACGACTTTACAAACTAAAGTCAAGATTGAAGTGTTCTTCTTCCCTCCATCCTCCTCTATTTCCTTCCATCTTCCTGTTCAAATCACTGACAACAAGGATCTGCCAATATCTAACAATTTTTTTCAAGTGAAGTTAAATAAGAAGTGAAAGGAAAAAAGGTTCTAGAAAGTTTCAAATCATTGCAGTGAAAGTTATATATATTTAATATAAATATGTCATATGTTTGGATATAATTTTGATGACTTTTTTTGAATGTTTTAGGATTTAACCATTACAATTGATTGTATTGTAAGTTGTCATTTTAAGCACTATTGGTAAGTGGTGCTTTTTTACTGATAAAGATATTATGATCAATATGCCACATTATTATGATTTATCATTACAGCATTGAAATTATTAAAAAAAAAAAAATTCATTGCAAGATTATGTTGAATAATATTTTGTATTAAATGGCACAAAAAAAAATCAATTATGTTGTGTTAAAAAGAGAGACAGAACAAAGTGGACAACCTGATCCCATGCTGTTTAATACTTCCAAAGGTTTTGTATCCATGTTTTCTTGTAACCTTTTGCAGCCTCTCCAAGCCATCAATGGCGTTATCAGCATTCCTTTATGCTGCCCTGCTTTTAACATGTCTCATCCCCAGAGCTCTGACCTTCACACCTCCCCATATTGTCCTAATTGTGGCTGATGATCTGGTAAGCACAACTCAGTTTTGTACACTATATTAACATAATCTGGAGAGAATCTTAAAGATAATTTAACCATTTACCACTTTGATAATGTATTTTGACGCATTTGTAGTCTTTAAGAAAGTTACATTTAACTAGCTATTCTTAATAGACCCAAGTTTTAAAGGTTTCAGTTCCAACCCTCAGATACTGATGAGCAGCAAACAGCATAAAACCTGAACAGGCTGTGAATTACTCGCAGGCTGTTCTGGTTTTATGCTGTTTGCACTTAGCCAATTTTACTTAGCTTTTAAGTGGGAAAGGGTAAAGTATTGATTATTTACATATTGAGCACTAAATTTGAAGATCAAAATTGTTGGCCATATTAGTGTAACTTAGATTAGCTTAGTGACATTACAAGCAATAACATATTGTGAATCTTGAATGTTTTTTTCAATTAAATGAAATGATGGCATTTATAATTTGTAAATAGATTTCATAGATTTAGAATCTCAGTTCACATAAGTGTAGTAGACGTGGTGTATAGCTTAAAAATGAGTGGTTAAGTACTCAAACACTAGTTCTTCCTAGAAAACAGACCGTCTCTATAAGCCTTATATATAATGACATTCGAGGCAATTAAATAGGTTTGAGAGCACCAGGTGGTAATGATTGGCACACTTACATGAGCCTCATTTGTGGAAAACTGGGCTTAATGCATTAACATAAAGTGTTGTTCAATATAAGCCTGTGCAGTATGCACAGGCTAATCATGAACAACACTTTATGCCTCAACAGGATTTTGGCTAAGAAGAGCTTGCCTTTAAAAAAACAACAACTGTAAAAGCAGAAAGTGTTTTCCCAGCATAGCCTGTGCGGATTGCACATGTTCATTTGGAACACCACTTTACGCACATGCATTTAGCCCCATTTTGCCAGAGCGAGGCTCATGTATATATGCTGTAGGGGTGGAGAGACGTAGGTTTCCATTGCTCATATATATATGTGCTGTAGGGGTGGAACGACGTAGGTTTCCATTGCTCATATATATATGTGCTGTAGGGGTGGAACGACGTAAGTTTCCATGGCTCATGTATATGTGCTGTAGGGGTGGAACAACGTAGGTTTCCATTGCTCATATATTATATGCTGTAAGGGTGGAATGACGTAGGTTTCCATAACTCATGTATATATGCTGTTGGGGTGGAAGGACATAGGTTTCCATGGCTCATATGTATATGCTGTAGGGGTGGAACGACGTAAGTTTCCATGGCTCATATATATATATATATATATATATATATATTTATGTGTTGTAGAGATTGAACGACGTAGGTTTCCATGGCTCATATATATATGTTGTAGGGGTGGAACAACGTAGGTTTCCATTGCTGATATATATATGTTGTAGGGGTGGAACGTCATAGGTTTTCCATGGCTCATATATATATATATTGTAGGGGTTGAACGACGTAGGTTTCCATGACTCATATATATATATGTTGTAGGGGTGGAACGACGAAGGTTTCCATGACTCATATATATATGCTGTAGGGGTTGAACGACGTAGGTTTCCATGGATCATATATATATGTTGTAGGGGTTGAACGACGTAGGTTTCCATGAATCATATATATATATGTTGTAGGGGTGGAACGACGTAGGTTTCCATGACTCATATATATATGCTGTAGGGGTTGAACGACGTAGGTATCCATGACTCATATATATATATATGCTGTAGGGGTTGAACGACGTAGGTTTCCATGACTCATATATATATGTTGTAGGGGTTGAACGACGTAGGTTTCCATGACTCATATATATATGCTGTAGGGGTTGAACGACGTAGGTTTCCATGACTCATATATATATGCTGTAGGGGTTGAACGACGTAGGTTTCCATGACTCATATATATATGCTGTAGGGGTTGAACGACGTAGGTTTCCATGGCTCATATATATATGCTGTAGGGGTTGAACGACATAGATTTCCATGACTCATATATATATATATATGCTGTAGGGGTGGAAAGACGTAGGTTTCCATTGCTCATATATATATGTGCTGTAGGGGTGGAACGACGTAGGTTTCCATTGCTCATATATTATATGCTGTAAGGGTGGAATGACGTAGGTTTCCATAACTCATGTATATATGCTGTAGGGGTGGAAGGACAAAGGTTTCCATGGCTCATATATATATGCTGTAGGGGTGGAACGACGTAGGTTTCCATGGCTCATATATATATGCTGTAGGGGTTGAACGACGTAGGTTTCCATGGCTCATATATATATGTTGTAGGGGTGGAACAACGTAGGTTTCCATTGCTGATATATATATGTTGTAGGGGTGGAATGTTATAGGTTTTCCATGGCTCATATACATATGTTGTAGGGGTTGAACGACGTAGGTTTCCATGACTCATATATATATATGTTGTAGGGGTGAAACGACGTAGGTTTCCATGACTCATATATATATGCTGTAGGGGTTGAACGACGTAGGTTTCCATGGCTCATATATATATGTTGTAGGGGTTGAACGACGTAGGTTTCCATGACTCATATATATACCTATATGTTGTAGGGGTGGAACGACGTAGGTTTCCATGACTCATATATATATGCTGTAGGGGTTGAACGACCTAGGTTTCCATGACTCATATATATATGCTGTAGGGGTTGAACGACGTAGGTTTCCATGACTCATATATATATGTTGTAGGGGTTGAACGACGTAGGTTTCCATGACTCATATATATATGCTGTAGGGGTTGAACGACATAGGTTTCCATGACTCATATATATATGCTGTAGGGGTTGAACGACGTAGGTTTCCATGACTCATATATATATATATGCTGTAGGGGTTGAACGACGTAGGTTTCCATGACTCATATATATATGCTGTAGGGGTGGAACGACGTAGGTTTTCATGACTCATATATATATATATATGTTGTAGGGGTGGAACGACGTAGGTTTCCATGGCTCATGTATATATGCTGTAGGGGTTGAACAACGTAGGTTTCCATGGCTCATATATATATGCTGTAGGGGTGGAAGGACGTAGGTTTCCATGGCTCATATATATATGTTGTAGGGGTTGAACGACGTAGGTTTCCATGGCTCATGTATATATGCTGTAGGGGTGGAACGACGTAGGTTTCCATGGCTCATTTATATATGCTGTAGTGGTGGAAGGACGTAGGTTTCCATGGCTCATATATATATGTTGTAGGGGTTGAACGACATAGGTTTCCATGACTCATATATATATATATATGTTGTAGGGGTGGAACGACGTAGATTTCCATGACTCATATATATATGCTGTAGGGGTTGAACGACGTAGGTTTCCATGGCTCATATATATATATGCTGTAGGGGTGGAACGACGTAGGTTTCCATGACTCATATATATATGCTGTAGGGGTGGAACGACGTAGGTTTCCATGGCTCATATATATATGCTGTAGGGGTGGAACGACGTAGGTTTCCATGACTCATATATATATATATATATATTTGTTGTAGGGGTGGAACGACGTAGGTTTCCATGGCTCATATATATATGCTGTAGGGGTGGAACGACGTAGGTTTCCATGACTCATATATATATATGCTGTAGGGGTGGAACGACGTAGATTTCCATGACTCATATATATATGCTGTAGGGGTGGAACGACGTAGGTTTCCATGGCTCATATATATATGCTGTAGGGGTGGAACGACGTAGGTTTCCATGGCTCTGAGATCAAGACTCCTAACATCGACAAGCTGGCCTATGAAGGTGTTATCCTCAACAACTACTATGTCTCCCCAATATGCACACCCACTAGAGGCTGTCTGATGACAGGACGATATCCAATACACTTAGGTAATAATTGTGTAAAAGCCCTTTACCACTGAAATGAGCATTTTGACAAGCTTGTAGTCCATTGAGAACCAAATTAAATTTTAGACCTTTCTTAAATTTTTTCACGTTTGAAACACAGGTGGGTAGCGTGTGGCTATGCTATTAATTAGTGAAAACATCATTTTGAATGATAAATAATCATATTATAACGAAAAATTAACTTTTCTGAAAAAAAATATTTCACTATCAAATATATATATAACAAGGTATGCAACTCAAAATCAGCCCAAAACGGGGTGCATCGCTTTGAACAGCCATATCTTCATCAATTTTGCAGCGATTTTCACGATCTCGGTCTTATTCAACGCAGAAATGAATTTCCTTTCTGGAAATGTATATGTCTTGCAATATTTTTACAAATGCTGGGTCAACTTTTAAGAAATAACACGATACACAACACGCATGACCCAGTTGACAGTGATCATGTATTCTTTATGAATGAAATCTCCAGTTGTAAAGACACACCTCCGCATTGGACCAATGAAATCACTCGTATGTTTAAAATGTCAGTTAGTTGAAATGTATGTAAACAAAGGTTTCAAACGGCGCTGGACAGTTAGTCTTGATGCAGAATGTAACGACAAGAACGGTAATAATGTTTTTTCATACGTTTTATTGAATTATGGTATCGAACTACATGAACTTTATAGGGAAGTTGCCCTTTACTCCGTGAAGATTTCAGTCTTAAAGACAGCATGATCACTGTCAACTGGGTCATGCGTGTTGTGTATCGTGTTATTTCTTAAAAGTTGACCCAGCATTTGTAAAAATATTGCAAGACATATACATTTCCAGAAAGGAAATTCATTTCTGCGTTGAATAAGACCGAAATCGTGAAAATCGCTGCAAAATTGATGAAGATATGGCTGTTCAAAGCGATGCACCCCGTTTTGGGCTGATTTTGAGTTGCATACCTTGTTATATAATTATATATTTGATAGTGAAATATTTTTTTTCAGAAAAGTTAATTTTTCGTTATAATATGATTATTTATCATTCAAAATGATGTTTTCACTAATTAATATCATAGCCACACGCTAACCACCTGTGGTTTGAAAGCCTTTAAGGCTTTATTTCCAAACCTAAGTTAGTGATATGCAGCAAACAGTATATAATCTGAACAGCCTGGGTGAGACTTGCAGGCTGTTATGGCTTTATGCTGGTTGAATAAAGCCATTTCACTTTGCTTCTGAGCTGGAAAGGGTTAACAATAAAGCAAGCTAGTTTCAGATACTCACTGTATTATATAATAAGGATGTTCATGTGGATGTCTATGTTTCTTCTATAACGGGGTAATTGATGCATTTCAAATGTCCCTTGTGTAAAATTATAGAAAGCTTAAAGGTCCTGTTAAAGCTAAAAGTGAAATGGAGATGGAAGGAATAAAATTCAAATAAAACTGATAAAATGTTAATGTCTAGTTAAATTGTATTATTTTAGCTTTAATTTCTTGTATCCTCTGCAGTGCAAGATTAAATTATTAGATTAAAAAATTGTGTATAAATAGTGGTTTTGTTTACTCAGTAGTGTGTTGGTTTTCACAAAATCCATTCTTTTCATGTAATGTTGTACTTAATTTTGTTATCTTTAAAAGTCCTTTTGAGGATCATCTGTGAAATAATTTTTTACATTATTTGCATTTTAAGTTACTAGTGAGGGCTTCCCCGTGGCTCAAAAATGTTAATAGCCAACATGTTAGCCAAATGTATTTTTTGTAGCTAGTACTAGTACTATGTCATGTTTTCAACAATTTGAGTCTGAAATTCATAATAAAAGGTCTTGAACACCAGCAATGCAGTTTTTAAACTAACAATATCTTATTAAATTTATGTTTTTTTATTCTCTTTTTTGTATGCCCCCCTTCGAAGAAGAAGGGGAATATTGTTTTGCTGGATGTCGGTCGGTCTGTAAGTTGGTATGTCTGTCTGTCGGTAGACCAGTTTGTTTCAGATCAATAACTTGTGAACGGAGGGACCGATTGGTTTGATACTTCCAATGTGCATTGTCCTTGGAGAGTAGATGACCCTATTGAAATTTGGGTCACTAGGTCAAAGGTCAAGGTCACTGCCACACTTAGTGTGAAAATCTATTCCGGTCAATAACTTGCCAAAAAATGACCAATTGGCTTGATACTTCACATGTGCATTTGCATTGGACAGTAGGTGACCACTATAGAAATTCAGGTCAAAGGTCAAGGTCACTGTCACAAGAAGTGTGAAAATCGTTCTGCTCACTAACTCATCGACGAATTGACCAATTGGTTTGATACTTCACATGTGCATTGACCTTGGACAGTAGATGACTGCTATTGAGATTTGGGTCACTATTTCAGAGCCCTGTTTAGGGGGCATATGTCTCCGACAGCGGAACTCTTGTTATGTTTTGTTTCAAAATATTCCAGTGTTTCTAATTGATAACTTGATTAATGTATATGTTTTCTTTTTTTACAGACCAACATTATGGGATATTCTCCATGCAAACATCAACATGATATACAATTTCTTATACAGAAACTAAAAATTTGATCAATTTAAACAATATAAGCAAAGTAAAACTAGTAAAATTCCATTTATGCTAATAATATTGTAAATGTATCATTTTGGTATAACATAAAAAAAAATTTAATTTATAAATCTGGGTAAAAAAATGAATGTGTTTATTTTAGTTGCAGCAGTGCAGCTCCTTGCTTGTTAATTTAAGGTATTCCCTGTTGTTTTCTGTTTTTGTAAAACCATTCCCAGTTTGATCTTCCTATTAGGTTCAGCCTGTCATTTTCTCTGTTTGTGTAGCCAATGACAGTTCACTGTTCATATTCGGTTCATGCCAATCACAGTTATTGAAAAGGTGAGAATTAATATTAGAGTCTCACATTTTCAGGTGCAGATGAAAGGTTTGACGTTTGAGTGGGTGAAATGTGCCTTCACACCTAAAAGAGTGTTTACATAAATAATTCACAAGCACATAATAGTGCATTTTCAATTTGCTGAGTATTGTAGATTATATTCTCTCACCATAATTATGAGTCTGTGATTTCAATAATTTAAAAGGACGTTAAGCTGTATTTTGTGTTTTTACAAAATTAATACTCCAACAAATTTAGTGTATCTTCCCTTTTGTACTTTGCTTATGTTATGTTAGGTTTCTGAAACCTTTTCCATCGCTTAAATTATCAATATAACACACAATTTTACTACATATGCACATTTGGCATTTCCAGATGAATTTTTCTCTTAATCACATTGGAGTTCAATTAACATATGTGGTATATAAAATGCCCATCCACAGAGTACCAAGCCTAGTTAAAGACAGAGTGCACAGACAGTACATGTACTTGCACTATAAATAAATATGAGCCTGGCTGTAGGAAAACAGGGTCTAATACATGTACATAAAGTATTGTCCCCAATTAGCCCGTTCTGAATGCGTTATGCACATGCATCTGGCTCGGTTTTCCCAGAGCTCACTGTTGACCTATGATCATGCAAACCGGTAAAGTGGTAACATGTGGGGGAAAAGAAGACACATTTTGATCTTCAGGTCAAAGGTCAAGGTCACATGAGCTTGTACATGTATAAAGAAATAGGTTTCGTCATGATATCTGGATAATGCTTTGACCTCTGATCAGCTAAATGGGTATGATAGTTAGGTACATGGCAAGAAATAATGATGCATATTGACTTGAGGTCAACATGTCAATTACTGCAAGGTCATGTAACAAGGAACAGGTTTCCACACAAGAACTTGATATTGCTTTGACTTATAATCATGAAAATTGGTGAAGGGATTACTTATGTGGAAAGTAAGACACTTATGAAAATTAAGGTCGTCAGGTGAAAGGTCACGCGCTTAGGGGGTTGTATCATGAAATGTGTTTCTGTACTATGTCTAGAACATTCTTAGGATTACATTCATAAGCATGCTAGTTAGTCTTGACGAAGGATGACCTCAAATAATTTTCAAATAAAGACATCTAAGTGAAGGTCAGACAGACGACTTTGCTGTAAGTTGACACTGACACTTTATCTAGGTTAGCTCGTTTACGTGTATTAAGTGCAATTACTTATGCCAGTAACTGACAACAACCTATAGGAATTATGTCATGTTCGGGCGAGGAAAAAAGCTTCAGTACTGGCAATTGTAGGCCAGGGCTCTACCAATTGAGCTAGCTGGCCAGATTATTTGTTGCACCTTGTTTACTGCATCTCAAATGAATATTTAAGCCTCATGCTGTCATACCTGTGCTCAATGCATGTGCGTTAAGTGTTGTCCCAGATAAGCCTGTGTGTATTGCACAAGCTTATCAAAGATAACACTTTTTGCTTTTATGGTTTTATTAATTTAAAGTAGGGATGCTAGAGGTTAACCGGTTAACCTACCAAAACAACCAGTTTACTGGATATAGGTTAACCTGAAACATAATTTTAGTATGCTTTTTTCTTGGAATTTTTTTTTCTTTTTCATAATACAATTTATACGATTTTACGTTTTGCGCGCGACATACTGTCAATTTGCGTGTCAACAAAGAAGGCAATAAAGCAATAAATCAGTACCTTTGTGGTAACAAACAGGGGTTATGTTTTGATAATTGGCACTGTTGTTTTGTTTAACTCGCGAAAAAATAACTAGCGAACTGCGGGGAGTGGGGGTTATGAGCAAAGACGCAATCGACACGTTTATCGAATTGCGATACAATTCAGTTGAGACATTGGATAGCTTATTCTGATGTTTGATTAACCAATATCCAACACTGCCCGCGAAAGTAAAGTATTTATAAGTAACAGTTTTATTCAGAATTGCATTCGTAGTTAAAATCTTGTTGAGTTCACGTCTAATTTGTTCTATCAGAAATAAAAATCATTGTAAGTAATTTACTTCATTCACAATTCCACAACTACCATCTGAGGAAAGTTTTATTTAAAAAAGCAAATAATTCAACTAATTTAATAAATAACATTAATAATAAAATTAAAACAAACCAAACTAAGAAACACGCCATTTGTGAGCGATACGACGCAATCGTAATGTAAACGACCCAATAAAAAATAAGCTTATGACCCGTGAAAATGAACATTGTGTAATTCTTAAATTTTTACGCAGGAAAATAAAAACAATATATAGCAACATTTACAAAATTATTAAAATAAATGTTACAATACATTATATTAAGAAACAGACATGTTATCAACGCAAGTGATCTCAAATTACTTTCGCTTCTATAGAGTTATGGCAAAAGGTTAACTGGTTAATGATTTTTGTAACCTTTTGCTTCCCTAATTTAAAGTAATTCTCTTCTAAGCAAAAATCGAGTTTAAGCATAAATTGTCAACTCTGATTAGCCTGTGCAGACTGCACAGGCTAATCTGGGACTTAACTTTACGCACATGCATTTAGCACCGATTTCCCAGAACGAGACTCACTTTGATGTTCAGGACTCCACTATCACATGGTCTATCCCTTCAGGTCTGCAACACTATGTGATCTCAGCTCCCGAGCCCTGGGGACTGCCTCTCAATCACACCACCATGGCCGGGCACCTGAAACACCTGGGATACGCCACCCACATTGTCGGCAAGGTAATGTAGCTGGGATCCACCTTTTAGGGACCCACATTGTGGGCATGGAAGTGTAGCTAGGATCCATCTCTTAGGTACCCACATTGTGGGCAAGGTAATGTAGCTGGGATCCACCTCTTAGGGACTCACATTGTGGGCATGGAAGTGTAGCTAGGATCCATCTCTTAGGTACCCACATTGTGGGCAAGGTAATGTAGCTGGTATCCACCTCTTAGGTACCCACATTGTGGGCAAAGTAGTGTAGCTGGAATCCACCTCTTAGGTACCCACATTGTGGGCAAGGTAATGTAGCTGGGATCCATCTCTTAGGTACCCACATTGTTAACAAGGTAATGTAGCTGGGATCCATCTCTTAGGTACCCACATTGTGGAAAAGGTAATGTAGCTGGGATCCACTTCTTAGGGGCCCACATTGTGGGCAAGGTAATGTAGCTGGGATCCATCTCTTAGGTACCCTTATTGTGGGCAAGGTAATGTAGCTGGGATCCATCTCTTAGGTACCCACATTGTGGGCAAGGTAATGTAGCTGGGATCCATCTCTTATGTACCCACATTGTGGGCAAGGTAATGTAGCTGGGATCCATCTCTTAGGGACTCACATTGTGGGCAAGGTAATGTAGCTGGGATCCATCTCTTAGGTACCCACATTGTGGGCAAGGTAATGTAGCTGGTATCCATCTCTTAGGTACCCACATTGTGGGCAAGGTAATGTAGCAGGGATCCATCTCTTAGGTGCCCACATTGTGGGCAAGGTAATGTAGCTGGGATCCATCTCTTAGGTACCCACATTGTGGGCAAGGTAATGTAGCTGGGATCCATCTCTTAGATACCCACATTGTGGGCAAGGTAATGTAGCTGGGATCCATCTCTTAGGTACCCCCATTATTGGCAAGGTAATGTAGCTGGGATCCATGTCTTAGGTACCCACATTGTGTGCATTTAATGTAGCTGGGATCCATCTCTTAGGGATCCACATTGTGGGCAAGGTAATGTAGTTGGGATCCATGTCTTGGGTACCCACATTGTGGGCAAGGTAATGTAGCTGGTATCCATCTCTTAGGTACCCACATTGTGGGCAAGGTAATGTATCTGGGATCCATCTCTTAGGTGCCCACATTGTGGGCAAGGTAATGTAGCTGGGATCCATCTCTTAGGTACCCACATTGTGGGCAAGGTAATGTAGCTGGGATCCATGTCTTAGATACCCACATTGTGGGTAAGGTAATGTAGCTGGGATCCATCTCTTAGGTACCCCCATTATTGGCAAGGTAATGAAGCTGGGATCCATGTCTTAGGTACCCACATTGTGTGCATTTAATGTAGCTGGGATCCATCTCTTAGGGATCCACATTGTGGGCAAGGTCATGTAGCTGGGATCCATGTCTTGGGTACCCACATTGTGGGCAAGGTAATGTAGCTGGGATCCATGTCTTAGGTACCGACATTGTGGGCAAGGTAATGTATCTGGGATCCATCTCTTAGGTACACACATTGTGGGCAAGGTAATGTAGCTTCGATCCATCTCTTAGGTACACACATTGTGGGCAAGGAAGTGTAGCTTGAATCAATCTCTTAAGGATCCACAATGTGGGCAAGGTCGACAGGCTTGTAAAATACAATGTATGGTACTGCACATCTTCATGTTTTAAAACTCACATTGTTTTAAAAATGGATGTTACATGTCCAGAGATTGTTCCATGAGACCATCATGAATGGCATTCAGACTTCATGCATTTTTACATAAGAAAAAAAACTGTAAAATTTATTAAAATTTGCAGTTAAGTAAACTTTATTTTAACTTACTAAAGTTAAACCTATTCACCCCAAACAGAACAGTGTTATTGGGGGTGGGAATTTGATCGCATTCAATCTAAAAACACATGAATTGATAGAACAGTGTATTTTTGTTAAGTGAGACATTGCAATAATGCAGAGGTGTGAACCCAGTCATTGGTGACACAAGTGAACACCATGAGTCTAATCACCATGGTAATAGGCAATAACTGGACTGTCATGCAATTAGCAAATAGCTATTTAGTGTGTACCCAAATAAAAAAATATGGAAACTGATTTGTTGTTTGTGTTTTTTTGCTGGTATGCAGTTACTTTAAAAAATATTTCTAAAAACAGTTCTGTTTTTTTAGGTCTCTGGTTAGCAACCTAGATGCTTTGGCCCAAACCTGCTCAGTCAGTCAGGCATAATAAATTGTTTACTGTAACTTGAATGTTAAGATATGGGAATCTTTATGAAATGCTTGATTATATACTTTTAATAATGTATAAAATGTGCTTGTTATAAAAATAATAATCAAAGTGTAAACTAGTACATTTTGTTTACTTATTTAAACGAATAAATATGGGCTGTGCTCTGTGCAAAGGGGGTTAAATGCATGTGCGTAATGTTTCGTCCCAGATTATCCCAGATAATCAGGGAATTTTGCATAAAAAAATTTTCTTTAAAGGAAAAATACCATAAAAGCAGAAAGTGTCGTCCCTGATTAGCCCTTGCAGACTGCACATGCATTAAACCCCCTTTTCACAGAGTGTGACTTATATCTTAAACAGCATGGTCATACGGATTGAATATTGCATGCTCCTAAACCTTGATAAACCAAGCTCCTCTGAAAACAGAACTATTGACCTGGTAGTCTAGACATTGTACAGTTGACTGTAGAATAAGTTAAAATTGCCCTTGTTTGAAAACCATCTCAATAAGACCTTGAAGGATTAATGCATGTGTGTAAACTGTCGTCCTAAATTAGCTTGTGCAGTTGTTACAGGCTAAACAGGGGCAACACTTTCCGCTTTACGGACTTTTTTGTTAAAAAGAAGTCTCATCTAAATAAAAATCTGGTATCGGCAGAAAGTGTCCTTCCTGATTAGCCTGCGGACGGCACAATCTAATCTTGGACGACACTTAGCACACATAATGAATAAAACCTCATTTCGGAGTGCAAGGCTAAATTAGTGAATATGCTTCAAGTTTGAAAGCCATCTGTATTCAACCTTGCATATAAGACATTGTCATCATTTGTCTGATCCACAGTGGCACCTGGGTTTTTTCAAGACTGAGTACCTGCCCACGAGACGTGGCTTTGACTCCCACGTGGGATACTGGAGCGGCAAGGAGGACTACTACACCCACATGGACCAGGATGTGAGCATGGCACGCACACGGTTATAATAAGAGATGAGTTATGGGAAAATTGGGCTTTATGCATGTGCTCCTTAAATGGATTTTTCATTAGGAAATACTTCCTTTTAACACAAAATACCATAAAAACGGCAGGTATTATCCCTGATTAGCCTGTGCAGACTGAACAGTCTATCTGGGATGAAACTTTACATGCATGCATTTAACCAAGTTTTCCAGAACATGGCTTACAAGTATTATAAGTCCAGACCGATTGTTAGTCTCTCTGTCTACAAAACTTAATACTGCAATTTCTCAAAAAGTGTTTAAGGTACTTTATAAATATGGTACAATTATAAAAGGTAATGGAGAGATCATGTGAAACTTTTTTTTATCAGAGGTCAAAGGTCAAGTCACTGTTCATTAAAATAGAACAATACTTCATATTGGAAGAACTCTAAAATTATGTTAAGATATAATCATTTTTATTTTACTAAATACTGCATTATTTTATAGAGTTCTTAACAAAAATTTATGAACCTTTATAAGGGCAGGAATAGAAATATAAGTTTTATGAGCAACAGTTATTTTTTATTGTTAATCTAATGTCAACAGTTATTTGTTATTGTTAATTGAATGTCAACACTTATTTGTCATTGTCAATTGGTTGACACTATAGGGATTGGGACCAGGTGTATCAAAGTAAAAAAATGAAGTTACACAATTTTTCTCCAATAGTATATCAATATAATAAATGCAAGTATTCCAAAACTTATTGCACTCTTTTTTGTTCCTGATAATATAAGTAAATAAATGCTTTTATTTAAGACATTCTTGTGAAAGTTTTTCTTTCTTGGTTCAGGGGTACTGGGGTTTGGATTTCCGGCGTGACATGGCCGTTGTCAATGAGACGTTCTACTCCACAGAGCAGTATACAAAAGAAGCACTGAAAATACTTGAGCACCATAATAAATCCCAGGTATGTAACATGGGAGCCAACTTCAGTTGACTCATAACTGGAATACTCCACCACCATTATCAATCTCCATGGGAGACAACCTGTTTCTACGTAACAAACTGGAAAAAGTTCTTTTTCACTTACTTGTGGACTTCTATCTGTTCAAACATGTATTCTAGGGGCATTAGTGTCTGTGACACACCTTGTTTTGTTTAGATTTCTTTTTTTGGAGCATGTCTTTTTTTACTTAAACAATATATACATGTATATATTAAGAAAAAATAATACTTTTTTTCACCAAAATGTTTTGTAAATAAGTTAGAACTTGAAGAAACTCTAAATAATTTCAAATACTTGAATCTTCAACATAGTAAAAAAGGGTTATCAAAATGTAAGTCAAAAAGTGTGGGCATTTCTGATTGTAGGACAAACAGCACCCAAACAATCAGCATCCAGTGTTTTTTTTGCATACCAGGACAGTCGGCACCCTGTAAATTTGTTGGCTCAGACAATCGGCACCTGATTAAATGTAAACCCCTACAAATGGCACCCGATTAAAGACTAAGAAACAGTCAATGTTTGTTTAACAATAAAGACATTTGACTTGATTTGACTTTGTAGCGAAAGAAAATCCCGTCAACACCTTATCGTACTGATTAGTCTAATCTGCTAATTGTTTGTAAAAAAAGAGATCGCTAATTGTCAACATAAATAATACCTGACGGACATTGCGATAAAAAAGTATTATCTCCGTGTATTGTGGTGTTTTTAAATGATATATTGTATACATATATTTGGGCCGAAATAATGCAAGCCAGTTGTAATTTCGGTCCTGTTATTTATTTTGTTGTCAAATAGTACATGTACGTGTAAATATAAAAATATAGAAACATAAGTAGTCCACGCAGAAATATCATTTGCCCTGTTTGATAATAATCGGACATTACTTAGCCATTAATATTACAAATAAAGCAAATTGCCTAAAGTTGTCAGCAGCAGACTATAAAGCTAATAGAACATAATTAAACGTACAACATAATTTATTATAAAATCCTTAAAACAAAGCATAACCTCACTATCATATTTCAAAAAGAAAATCGCCTTAAGTTGTCAGCAGCAGACTCTTATGCTAAGCGAACACACTTCCAAATGAATTTGAGGGATTCCAGTAGAAGAAGCTGCTTGCTTTCTAGCTTCTCGCATAGTCTGTAGAGGCAGCATTGGTGGGCGATGGTGGTTGGCCTTCTTGCACTTCCTTGATACGGATTGCCCGGAGCTGTGTTTGTGGACATCTGCCTCAACCATGGGGTTATCCATTATCGTTTTTCTATTTACACTTAATTTAATTCTCAGTTTGTTGTTTTGGGGAAAATTCATAAGTTTAGGAATGTTTTAAGTGTCTTTGATATTTGTAAATTGTTTTGAGGTGTTATTAAACCTATAAGCAGATAGCACTAGTCAATCCACACTTAAATTAATTTGATAACACAGTTCGTTGACAGGATTTATTAATAATCTCTTTTACCAAACCAATTAGCCGATTAGACTAATTAGTTAAACAAGGTAGTGACGGGCGTTATCGATCGCCTTTAATCGGGTGCCGTTTTTCCGGGTTTATAATTAAATCAGGTGCTGATTGTCCAAGTCAACAAATTTACAGGGTGCCGACTGTCCGGGTATGCAAAAAAACACTAGGTGCCAATTGTCTGGGTGAGGTTTGTCCAGATACCGGTATTTCTATACTTTTCATGAATTTTTTTTTATACCAAAAAAAAATATTAATTAAAGAGGTATATTAACTTGTTTTGATCAAACATCATGTGACATGTTTGTTACTGGTAGGTCAGTGTGTTTGTCATTGTCATTGTATGTTTGATTCCTGCGTGTGAGGATGCTGCTCAAAAGAAGAAGTGGTTCAAGGACTTAAAAGAAGTACTAAAAGACATTGGTAATGATGATCACGGTGGCCGACTAGTAACCATAACGCCATCTGACATCGCTGTCATCAAAGTGTTACCCCAGTGCCTGGTTTTTCCAAAACGCAGCTCACAATTTAAATAATGTTTGGTAAATTGATCACTGTCCTAAAACCGCACAAAGTATTAACTAGTTCTACAGATGTTAGCAGTCATAGTAAAGTTAATGCAAGTAAAAAAACTCTAACTTTTGCTAAAAACTTCAACCATTGTTAATTTAATAAACAGTTTGTTTTTTTACTGGGTCCTAAGCACCTGAGCTCCATTTTGCGAAAATGGGTATTAATGCTTGTCCGTAAAGGATTAACATGGATGACACTTTTGCTTTTATGTTAAATTTTATTTTAAAAGCCGTCTCTTCTGAGAAAAAATCCAGTTTAGTTGGAAAGTTTATTCCCAGATTAGCTTGTACGGATTGCACAGGCTAATCTGGGATGACACGCACAGACATTATTTCCCATTTTCCCAGATCTAGACTGATTGTGTTACAGCCCCTATTCCTATACCTGGCCCATCAGGCGGTGCATGCTGGGAATGGCAACGCCCCCCTGCAGGCTCCCCAGCGCTATGTCGACCGCTTTCCTTACATACTAGATCACAAGAGGAGAATATTTGCAGGTAAATAAACTTTCGAACAGAAATGTGTCTAATTCTGGGAAAACGGGGTCTAATGCATTTGCAAAAAATGTCGTCTCAGGTAAGCCTGTGCAGTTTGCAAAGGGTAATCAGGGACTACACTTTTTGCTTAAAATGCATTTTCTTTAAGAAGATACTTCTTTTAAGCGAAAAATTAAATAAAAGCGGACAGTGTTATCCCGGATAAGCCTGTTCTGACTGCACAGGCTATTAAGGGACAACAATTTACGCCCATGCATTAAAGCCCATTTGCCAAGAACGAGGCTCATATGATTAAAAGAGCACCTTCACAAGTTAATAACTTACATACTAGTAATTTGTGAGACAGCCAATGATGTGTCATTTGTGTACATGATTATAATCATAATATGCCCAGCTCGCTATGTTCTCGTGCACAGCTGGCTGTGTTATCATGCACAGCTGGCTATGTTATTGTGCACAGCTGGCTATGTTCTCATGCACAGCTGGCTATGTTTTCATGCACAGCTGGCTATGTTCTTGTGCACAGCTGGCTATGTTCTCATGCACAGCTGGCTATGTTCTCATGCACAGCTGGCTATGTTTTCATGCACAGCTGGCTATGGTCTTGTGCACAGCTGGCTATGTTCTCATACACAGCTGGCTATGTTTTCATGCACAGCTTTTTATGTTTTTGTGCACAGCTGACTATGTTCTTATGCACAGCTGGCAATGTTCTCATGCTCAGCAATGCACAATGTTCTTGTGCACAGTTGGCAATATTTTCTCATGTACATCTGAATATGTTTTCATGCTCAGCTGGCTATATTCGTGTACAAAGCTGGATATGTTCTTGTGCACAGTTGGCTATGTTCTTATGCCCAGCTGGTGATGTTCTTTTACACAACTAGCTATGTTCTCATGCACAGTTGGCTAGTGAAAAGCTGGCTATGTTCTCATGCAGGCATGACAGCTGCCCTTGACGACTCTGTGGGGACTGTGGTGAGTGCGCTACATGACCTCGATATGATTGACAACACCATCATTGTATTCACAACAGACAATGGTGGCCCAGCCAATAACTATGACGGAAATGCTGCCTGCAACTACCCCCTTAGGTAAACCATGCAGGATATATTTATATGAGTAAGGAAAACTGTAAACACTTCACTGTTGAAGTCATTGAAATAAGCTTTTTGACTAAGCAAGCCTGATATGAATTCTTATAATGTTACTAGAAAACAAGGTTATACACCCCCCCAAAAAAACAAATTCTTATTTGCATGATTATTCATTTGAGTTGGTCTGTGATAAAACATGGCCTAATGCATCTGCTTAAAGTATAATCCCAGATTAGCCTTTGCATTCCGCTTTACACTAAAGTAGCGCGCTTTAATGGACTGCACTGGCTAATCTGAGACAACACGTAATGCACATGCATTAAGCCCCTTTTTTGCTGACCGCTGCTGTTTTGTAGAGCAATTCTTCAGTTAATCTCTGATTCAAGTTGGTCAGTTATCAGTTAGTGGCATCAACATCAACAACAGTTTGGTACTGGTATCTTCTTATGTTGGCTCAGCTTGCCCAGAAAGTGTGAGTAGATTATTTTAACTCAGAGTTAATGTTTTTACACAAATACAACATTACTTAACATTTTCTTAGGTATAATGTGGGATATTGTAATTATACCCCCCACAAACAAAGTTTAGGGGGGTATATAGGAGTGAACTTGTCTGTCGGTCGGTAGGTCCGTATTAAGTGTCCGCTCTCTTTTTCAAGTTGTTTTCATCCGATCACACCAAACTTGGTCAGATGTTGTATCTAGATGATGTCTAGTTTGGTCTTTTTCCTTTGTGGGGTGAATAAAGAATCCAAATTAACCAACAAAAATCATTTTGCATTCTGAAGTTTATTTCTTGGTATTTACAGCATTTTGAGATTTATTCTTCATATCTTCAGCATTCTGATGTTTATTGCTTGATATATTGATCAATGTTTAGTGTATTGGTTGATATCATTATCGGTCAGAGGTTTATTGCTTGATATCTTCATCATTCTGAGGTTTATTGCTTGATATATTAATCATTTTGAAGTGTATTGGTTGATATCTTAATCATTCTGAGGTTATTACTTGATATTCTCAGCATTCAGAACTTTATTGCTTGATATCTTTAGCATTTTGATGTTGATTGCTTGATATCTTCAGCATTCTGATGTTTATTACTTGATATCTTCAGCATTCTCATGTTTATTGCTTGATGATTTCAGCATTCTGAGGTTTATTGCTTGATGTATTCAGCATTCTGAGGTTTATTGCTTGATATCTTCAGCATTCTGAGGTTTATTGCTTGATGTATTCAGCATTCTGAGGTTTATTGCTTTGTATCTTTAGCATTCTGAGGTTTATTGCTTGATATCTTCAGCATTCTGAGGTTTATTGCTTGATATCTTCAGCATTCTGAGGTTTATTGTCCCCTACCGGTTTCACCTGAGGGGACTTATGGTTTGCGCTCTGTGTGTCCGTCTGTTAGTCTGTCACACTTTTCTGGATACTGCGATAACTTGTAAAGTTCTAAATATTTTTTCATGAAACTTGAAACATGGATAGATGGCAATATGGACATTATGCACGTCATTTCATTTTGTTCCTATGTCAAAAATTTTGGTTGCTATGGCAACAAATAGACTAGAAATACTGCTGATAATGGTAGTTTTCTGGATCCTGTGAAAACTTTTAAAGTTCTTAATATGTTTTCATGAAACTTGAAACATGGATAGATGGCAATATGGACATTATGCACGTCATTTCATTTTGTTCCTACTCAAAAATTGTGGTTGCAATGGCAAAAAAAATTTAAAAATCTGAAAATGGTGGAATTTCTGACGATGGTGGAGCCGGTAGGGGACCATATTGCTTGACAATAGCCTTGTTGCTTTATGTATTCAGCATTCTGATGTTTATTGCTTGATATCTTCAGCATTCTGAGGTTTATTGCTTGATGTATTCAGCATTCTGTGGTTTATTGCTTGGTATCTTTAGCATTCTGAGGTTTATTGCTTGATATCTTCAGCATTCTGAGGTTTATTGCTTGATATATTCAGCATTCTGAGGTTTATCCCTTGATATCTTCAGCATTCTGAGGTTTATTGCTTGATATATTCAGCATTCTGAGGTTTATCGCTTGATATCTTCAGTATTCTGAGGTTTATTGCTTGATATCTTAGTATTCTGAGGTTTATTGCTTGATATCTTTGGCATTCTGAGGTTTATTGCTTGATGTATTCAGCATTCTGAGGTTTATTGCTTGATATATTCAGCATTCTGATGTTTATTGCTTGATATATTCAGCATTTTGAAGTTTATTGGTGAATATCTTTATCAGTCAGAAGTTTATTGCTTGATATTAATACCATGTCAAAGTTAAAAGCTTGATATTAGCAGCATTAAAAAGTTTATTGCTTCATATCTTCAGCATTCTGAGGTTTATTTCTTGATTTCTTCAGCATTCTGGGGTTTATTGCTTGATATCTTCAGCATTCTTGATATTGTCAGCATTCTGAGGTTTATTTCATTATATCTTAAGCATTCTGAGGTTTATTTTGTGATATCTTCAGCATTCTGAGGTTTATTTCTTGATATTGTCAGCATTCTGAGGTTTATTTTGTAATATCTTTAGCATTCTGAGGTTTATTTTATAATATCTTCAGCATTTTGAGGTTTATTTCTTGATATTGTCAGCATTCTGAGATTTTGATATCTTTATATCATCAGCATTATGAGGTTTTCATATCTTCAGCATTCTGAAGTGCATTGCTTGATATTGTCAGCGAGTCTGTGCTACCATTTTCAGGGGCACCAAGAATACACTGTGGGAGGGAGGCGTCCATGGGGTGGGGTTCGTCCACAGTCGTCTGCTCAATGTGAACCACACCCAGACCCACAATCTGGTCCACGTGTCTGATTGGCTGCCCACCCTGTACGGGGCTGCCGGAGGTGATGTGGCTGATCTGGGCAACATAGATGGCGTCAATTTGTGGGACATGCTGAAAAACAGTGGGCCCAATGTCCGGTCAGAGGTACTGCATAACATTGATCCACGGAGCAACTTCTCTGCCATCAGCGTTGATGATTATAAACTGATACAGGGCGACATATCTGGCGGCAGGAATGATGGCTGGTATCCGTGCAATCCACCAAGCGAAAATCAAAACTTTTGGAAACCAAATGCTCAAAACTTTCATAATAGTGATGAATCCTTGGCTGAAATTCCAGCTGAGACAAGAAAGACTAGAGCTCATAACAGACACACGCCCTATGTGATAGACTGTGGACCTGCGTCTACTGACCCCACCGCAGTCTGTGACCCCTCCACCGCCCCTTGTCTGTTCCACATACCCTCAGACCCATGTGAGTTCAACAACATTGCACAGAGCAACCCAGGTATTGTACGGGTCCTACAGAAGGCCCTGTCAGTCTACGCAGCTACGGCGGTGGAGCCGGTCAACCGGCCGCCGGACAAGAATGCTAACCCCACGTTGCATGGCGGAGTCTGGGGGCCTTGGCAATGAGATTGATAATTTACTCTGTCTTTTTTTTTGACATAAACGGATGAAATAAAATTAAATCTTTTGTTATGTCCATACCATACAATTTATTTTTTATCATTTTTGACAGTTTTTCGTTTGTTGTTTCCGAAATATAAAATATTTTTTTAGTTGTTGTTTACATTTTGTATTGTAATTTTTATAAAACTTATGTAATGATATTTGTTTTTGTAATCCTGCTAGTCAATTTATTACCTGAAATTAAACATTGTTTTAAATCTTTCTCAAATGACAATCGTATATATATTATTAATTACTTTATACCTTTCTATTATTAATCGCAATAATCTCATTATTGCTTTAAATTTCAATTACATTATTTTAATATGGGCTGTTTTCATAGAAATTATACTAAGGTGAGCAAACAGTTCCATTATTACCCTCTTGTTTGTGTTATTATTTTTTTCCAAGTAAGAAAACTTAGTATTGTATTTTGTATCAAACTGTCAGGAATTTATATTTTAATGTTTTTTTTAGCATATCATGATATTGTGAGGACGTTTGCATAAAATAAATATCTCATATTTTTTTAACGAGTTATTTTTGTAATTGTGTGTTGCCCAGATATGAAACTTTGTATAATTTATAACATGAATTTAATAATTCAACTATACTCTTTATTGACAACTTTTTTCTTTCCCCATTTCACTAGTTAAACTTTTTAGAACTACAGTCAAACCTGAATTCAGCAGTCAGTCAAGGGAAATGGCCAAAGTGACCGTTGTCCACAGGTGACCGTTGAATTCGGATCACAATTTTAAGATGGTTTGTCAGTTGGTAGTAGTGCTACCTCGTTACCCCACCCAGTCGTTTGCATACAGTGTTAAACAGATGCTCATTGCCGTTAACTAAGCATGATAACAGAATTTACTTACATTGAATAATACATAATAACATCTTATAGATTGATTTAATTTCATATTGTTATTAAACTAAAGCAATGATTTTATCAACGCTGGTATAATTGTTTACTCATGCATCTCGATCATTCAGTAAATAAAACTTGTGACGTCCGTACAAGTCTAAAAAGCGGATTCGCTTTCATAAACCGATAGTACGGTGATATTGTACCGTTCTAATTCAAAGAAAAAGACGCAAAAAGTTTGTTAAAATTTGTTCGTACGCAAACATCACACAAAACGCATTTTAATTCAACAACCTCATACAAAATACAACGCTTCAAACTCACATTTGCATTCGATTCATACTTCTCCATAATTTCTCGCTTACGCTTAAGCACACTCTATACTTGCGTACGTCCAACACAGAGCTCACTTGCTATTACACGCGAACTTTTTCCAGATGCAAATAGTTTCAAACATTTTACTCGCTTCCCTAATGTGAGGAACTTAAGTTTACCACTTATTGTTATTCTGTGATTTATTATTCCGATTGCTTTTAAAAGTGTTGTGAACGCTAGAAAGCTCTTTTAAAGAATGATCCGAAAATGTTATTTTAAAATCGATACTCAATGTTGTAAGTACAATGTACTAATTAGCGGTCATATAATTAGCGATTATTACTTTAAACCTGTCAAAAACTCTGACATATTTTCTTTTGAAGAAACCACCACAATTATCCCCGGAAAACAAACCTTCTCAACACTTATTATTTGTTTACTCGCAGCGGGCCGCTTTTATAATATCAAAGGCAATTACCGCTATCAAACGCTTTAACCGCAAAATAGACAGACAAATGATGTGCAGTGTTTTTAATTTTCGCGACTCGAGCGACTGACGCGTGACCGTTGATTTCAGTTCAAACATGAATTTCGGAGTTAAATATAGTGGCCGTTGGCCGTTATGGACAGGTGGCCGTTAAATGCAGGTGTAATATAGAGTGTTTTTCGTCGGGGGGATTCCAGACTGACCGTTGTCTGCAGGTGACCGGTAAATTCAGGTGGCCGTTAGGTCAGTTTTGACTGTAATTATTTTATATTAAACAAATCAAGGTTTATAAGGCAATGCCAAGAAATACAGTAGCAGCGATTGGGCGAAATCCAATGAGGTGTTTTGTTTTTCTAATAATCAACTATGAGGTCATCATTCCCTGCAGAAATTCAGCGGATTTAAGAGTACAAGCAATTTGATACCATTATGTATAAAATTTAAGAAACAAATAGAAACAAAAACAGCAAAAGATCACATCAAATGTCATACAGCATGTTCATATTTGGACAAATTGCAGAGTATTGGTGATTATACTTTATTATTTCTTTGAAAACAAAAGTGCATTAAAGAATGATAGACAGAAAAATAGGTTACTGCAAGTAAAAAATATCTTGGAAAGCCTCGCTGATGCTGATATATAATTCTGAGCCTCTTGCTATGTATAACAAAACGATAGAGCACTAAACTGTCATTCTCTATTTTAGCTATCTCCTGTTATAATGTTAATGCTGGTAATGTAAATTTGGTACAAGGGTCTACTGACCCTGCACATTTAAATTGAACTATGAAGCCAAAAGATTAGGTATTTGTTTTGTAACATCATGTAACACAGTTTTACGAAATCTATTCAAGTCTATATTAGCTAGGTGTTCAAAATATGCCCCACCATGCAGGTAACTTTGTTTCTTTTTTTGTACATTGCCAACAAGTCTTCTCTTAGATAAGATCACTTTAGCATCAAATTCTCTCAGAGATTGCTCAGGGATTGCAATGTGAATTCAGATAAGGGAGATTGCTCTTATATCGCAATGTGAATTCAGGTAAGGGACTTAGGTCTGTTATAGTAATGTGAATTCAGGTAAGGGACTTACGTCTATTATAGTAATGTAAATTCAGGTAAGAGAGATAGCTCTAATATTGCAATGTGAATTCAGGTAAGGGAGATTGCTCTAGTATCGTAATGTGAATTCATATAAAGGAGATTGATATTGTTTGGCAATTGTGAATTCAGGTAAGAGAGATTGCTCTACTATCAATAGTATCATAATGTGAATTCAGGTTCAGGTCAGAGAGATTGCTCTAGTATGTTAATGTGAATTTAGGTAATGGAGATTGCACTAGTATGATAATGTAACTTCAGGTAAGGGGTATTTCTCTAGCATTGTAATGTTAACTCGGGGTAAAGGATTTTTTATAGTATTGTATAGTAAATTCAGGTCAGGGAGATTGCTATAGTATCATATTGTGAATTCAAGTAAGGAAGATTTCTCTAGTATCGTAATATGAATTCAGGTAAGGGAGATTTCCCAAGCACCAAATTATGAATTCAGGTAAGGGAGATTGTTTTAGTATTAAAGTGTTTTTAGGTTGGAGAACAAGGGCCATTACTGTCTTCTTATTCAGTAAACCTAGTATGAGCACCAGGCAGATATACTTGAAGTCATGTATCTTGCACAATCATTGTGATACTTGCTCAGAACATAAATTCTCATATATCTGCTGATTTATAATAAGAATGAGTATTGAAACATCAGAACAGTTCACTTCTTTTTGTTTTCAGGTGAGCAACCTTTAGCCCTCTTGCTCAATTATTACAATATAAAGTTCCAAATAGGCATCATTTATAATTTTATTCATGTTCTAATTGCCTGGGCATATTAATTACACACATCTCTTTATCTGTCGAATATCTTGGATACTTTCAGAGATTTTCTTGGAATTGAAAATGCCTCTTAACTCTCAGAATGTTTACCCCGAAAGGCGTCTTCCATAACCCATCAGTCAAATTTAACCCTTGATTGTAAAGAACATACAGGTACTTGGTCATTCACTGTTCATTATTCATACAAGGGTTCAAAGCTACAAACAAGAATTTCAATGTCTTTAATGTTTTCAAATTTGTAAGTAAAACCTCCTGCTTATAAACCATTTTTTTTTATAAAAATGAAAAATCAGGTTACAAGATTGGGGTATTGCGCTACAACCAGCATGTAGTTGTGCTGCATCAAACGGGAGATTGGATGTCAATAATTATAATTTGCAATCAGCAATCTTGATGAAACTCTGGCTATGAGTCTCACTCTTATGAAAATGATGCTAAATGCACGTGGGTAGAGCCATTTGTATAGTTTTCCCTGGAGCACACACCACATTTCTTTCCCAAGGTTAGTATAAAACCCATTTATTTTAGCTTGATTGCATAGAAAGCTTAAAGCTTATTTGAAATGCTCTCAAGTCTCTTTCCTGGGACTAGGACCAGTACTTGGTGCCTTAAGAACACAGCAACAGTAGGGATCGAACCCGTGCCCCCTCAATCTCAAGGTTAAGGTGTAGACAAACAAGGAGACATTTATAAGATACACAACAGATTTAATAGGCATAATATGAAATAGGCTACATGTAAATATACTCAGTGCAACATCCCGTATTTTCAGACTATACCATGGACTAAAAAAGACTACATGCATACGTATATTGCAAAAGATAAAAGACATTGTATACAAATGAAGACGTTTTTTATTGAAACAATTCAAATATGTTACAAAAGGTTATTTTAAGTAAATACATACAGACTTAAACACAAGATTCATTTTAGTGTTACGATGAATATTCTAGTAAATTATTTTGGTTATATTAAATTTATTTAAATTAGTCTGAAACTTAAACGAGTGCACATAAAAAGTGTTTGTATTTTTACATTCTAGCTACTGTCTGGTCATTAATTCAAACTACTTACCTTTTTTATTTAACTTCTATTTAAAGCCACATAAAATGCTTCAATTCATGTAACACTCTGTATTTAATTCATTAAAAGTTCAAAATTGTGGATTGTTACAAGAATTCATATTTCACATTAAATCTACTTTGGTGATTTTATTTATAAACTCGTCCAAGCATTGTCAACTTCAATTTACTTACAGTATATATAACAAAGTCCTTGATGTCTGAAAAGCTAACATATTATCAGATCTATCAGTATTAAGTAGATCTATAGGTCCGTTATAAAATTCTACAACAAAATAAAATGGTAAAATATACATACATCATGCTATCAATCAAGCAAACATTAATGAGATTCAACCCTTAACTAAAATTACCTTCAACCATCTAAAACTGGACCAAATAACAGGCTATGGATGTTTAAAAAGTATTGCAACTTTTCAAAGCACCAGCCCTACTTAATATTAATAACAATAACGTAAGCTTTCTTCAGGCTTTCTGTTTCAATATTTTTCAGTTCATTTTGACATTGATTGGCAAGAGAACATTTCTATACAAATATAAGTAAAGATATTAAGCTTATATAAAATATACTCTGTAATATTAACATACAATTCTTCTACAAATATTTATGATATAACTTTCGTTGTCATGTCTACCCATGGAATATTTGTATCACAGTCCTTCAAACATGTACCGTACTATTTATCAGTACTTATAACATTATTAACATCTAAAATATATTTCAGTAAAAAACAAGTATTTCTTGGCTGAATTCAACCATTTTTAAAATATAGCTATATGATACAAGCATAACGCCCAGATCCTCTACAAAAAACGTAGTCAGTAACAAAGCAGCTTAAAATGAGTATTCTTGTTCCAAATATACATGATTCAGAGCAGCGGCAAGGCTTTAACAGATTGGGACAGCACCCTGCCCCCACAAGGTCCCACCCTGCCCGCTTAGAAACCCTACCAGGGCCTTTTCTTATCCTAGCTGAAGCACTGAATGTCACAATGACAGCTTGTACACTCTAAATATTAACAACTCTTAAATAACAACACATATTATAAAATGCCACTCATTCATACATATTCTGATACAAACATGTGAATAATTAAAACAAAGGCAAAGTTTTCAGTAGATAAATTACAGCCTGATGTAGCACAAATCAAATTTAAATACCAATAAACTTAATACACTTAAGTACAAATCATCTTGTTCATTAGCTGCAAATAAATCTAATAATCTAAACAAACTGGCTTAACAGCAAGGTAAAATGGTTAAAAACTTAATAGAAAACAAGTGAATTGTGCACTGAGAAAACTGAGCTCAATAAAGAATCCTGCCCATGTTAATAAGGTAAGACACTTTCCACTTATATGAAATTTTTCATTCAAAGTAACACTCTTCTAAACAAAAATACAGAACAGGGGAAAAGTGCAGGGCCATATGAGCCTGTGTGCACACCATAGGCTAATCTGGGATGATACTTTGTTCACATAACCCTCTGAAAACTGTCCTCACATAAAACACCAAGTTCAGGCACAAAAGTGATTGAAAGCTATCAGTTGCTAATATACAGTAACACAATTCATAATTTGTAATGCCACAATGAGTCATTGCAGAGTTTTCATCATTTATGCCATTACTTAGTGAAAATCATAAGCTAATTATGAAACTATTGCGTTGGTAGAAGAGTCTAACAATATTTAATGATTAAAACCTATGTCCTAAAAACATGAGCCACTTGCTGGGAAAATTGGGCTGAATGCAAGTGTGTAATGAGTTGTCCTGAATTGGCCTGCAATAATTGCACAGGCTAATAAAGGACGACACTCCGTTGTAATGCAATATTCGTGACAATTAAATCACTTTTTAACCAAAATCCTGTATAGATGGGTTGTCAATGGGATGACACTTAATCCTGTATAGGTGGGTTGTCACTGGAATGACACTTAATCCTGTATAGGTGGATTGTAACTGGGATGACACTTAACATACATGCAGTAAGCCCTGTTTTCCCAAGAGCAAACCTCATATTGAATGCAGATAAAGATGAATACAAAAATATTAGAGAAATTCAAAGTCACATTCACACTAAGAGAAATTCAAAGTCATCTTATCACTAAGAGAAATTTAAAGTCACATTATCACTAAGAGAAATTCAAAGTCATCACTAAGAGAAATTTAAAGTCACATTATCACTAAGAGAAATTTAAAGTCATTTTATCACTAAGAGAAATTCAAAGTCACATTATCAAGAGAAATTCGAAGTAACATTATCACTAAGAAAAATTCAAAGTCACATTATCACTAAGAGAAATTCAAAGTCACATTATCACTAAGAGAAATTCAAAGTCATCTTATCACTAAGAGAAATTCAAAGTCATATTATCACTAAGAGAAATTCAAAGTAGCTCTAGCATTATCCCTTAGAGAAATTCAAAGTCATCTTATCATAAAGAGAATAGTGAGAATATGAATTACTAATACCCTCAAGCCACTTGATACAAATTTAGAAAGTTATTGCTTTAAAATATATAAAAACAACTAAATTAAAATATATCAACAGTTTGTGCATTAGATTTGAACATTCTTGCACAATAAGTATAATCTCTTTCGTAAATTATTTTCCCCGTATTCTTTACATTTTTAGCAGCACTAATGTCTAGCTAGACGTATGCAGCAAACATATCTAGATGTCAGTTTCCTTCCTCTTGATTTCTGATTCTGGGCATAAATCGTACCTGAAAAATAGAAAACCTCTGTAATCCTTGAGGAAAGCTTTGTTATCCTAGATTGACAGTTTTGTTATCCTGGAGCTTGGTAATCCTATAATGAATGCTTTTTTGTTGTTGAGTGAAACCTTTGTTATTGTTGAAAGAAATCTTTGTAACTGTTGAGTGAAAGGTTTATAATTTTAAGCGAAAGCTTTGAAATTGTCGAGTAAAATAATTAAAATGGTTCAATTCAGCTTTGTAATTGTTGAGTGAAAGCTTGTAATCCTGGAGTAAAAGCTTTGTAATAGTCAAGTTAAAGATTTGTAATTGTTCAATTTAGCTGTGCAACTGTTGAGTGAAATTTTCTATTTCTGGAGTGAACGCTTTGTTATTGTTGAGTGCATGCTTTATAAATGTTGAGTGAATGTGTTGTAATTGTTGAGTGCATGCTTTATAATTGTTGAGTGAATGTGTTGTAATAGTTGAGTGAAATATTTGTTGTTGAGGAAATATGTTGTAATTGTTGAGTGAATGTGTTGTAATTGTTGAGGAAATGTGTTGTAATTGTTGAGTGAATGTGTTGTAATTGTTGAGTTAATGCTTTATAATTGTCGAGTGAATGTGTTGTAATTGTTGAGGAAATGTGTTGTAATTGTTGAGGAAATGTGTTGTAATTGTTAAGTAAATGTGTTGTAATTGTTGAGTGAATGTGTTGTAATTGTTGAGTGAATGATTTATAATTGTTCAGTGAATGTGTTGTAATTGTTAAGTGAAATCTTTGTATTTGTTTAGAGCAGCTTTGTAATTGTTAAGTGAATGTGTTGTAATTGTTAAGTGAAATCTTTGTACTCGTTTAGAGCAGCTTTGTAATTGTTGAGTGCAGCTTTGAAATTGTTGAAATAAAGGTTTGCCATTCTTGAGAAAAAGCTTGGTTATTGTTAAGACAAAGCCTTGTTATAGCTGAGAAAAAGGTTTGTAATCCAATAAATAAGCATATAATGAAAGCTTTGTAATCAACAAGTGAAGCCTTTGTATTATTTAAGTACACAATTTTGGAGCCCTGGGCCTGTATTCACCAACCGATTCTTAAACTTAAGAATAAAGAATAGACTTGGAACCAAGAAAAATGTGTCCAGTGTTTGAATATATACAGGCCTCCACTGGTGATTATGTCATTAACAAAATGTTCTATATGAAGAATAATATAGATAGAGATGTTTACTGCAGAGTTTGACTCAAAATTAAATAAATTCTTGAATATTCTAATTTAAAGAATTTTCTTTATTTTTAGACTTAAGTCTAAGAATTGTTTGGTGAATACGGGCCTGGACTCTAAACATCAAATGTGTATGTATTTCTAGATATCAAGAAAAAATATTTTTGAAAAGTTCTGGCAAGTAAAAACTGTAGGCTAACACTCATAACTGCCTAGTAATGTCACAATGTAAGCATGAAAGACTGCTACACCATAGTTTCTCCCATAGATGGTGTACTTGCATGTCATTGCATGTAAGATGGAAAGTATTAACTGAACAGCTGTAATACTATTTCAGAGCGCTTACAATACAATGCAAGACAATATGTGGTTATCAATTTCAAATTGTGGGGGCATAGACTAGTTATATATGGAATATATAGACGAATGCAAACTGGACTGGTTATTAACTTTGTTCCAGGAAAGCTGGAACATATTATATGTGTGTAAAGTGCAGTCTGTACAGCCTTATCAGGGACAACACTTTCGCCTAAACGCTATAAGAGACCTAGTACAGCTAATCTGAGACGACACTTTACAGACATGCATTTAGCCCAGTTTTCCAAGAAGGCTGTAAGCCATGCCCTACCATTCAGTGGTGGCTTTGGAGACGTCCATTTCAGCCAGATCAATGAGCACCATGCCCATGTCCTTCTGGGATGAAGAGAACATCCCTGTGTCATTCTTCA
The DNA here is from genome assembly GCF_020536995.1 of Dreissena polymorpha. NCBI lineage: Eukaryota > Metazoa > Mollusca > Bivalvia > Myida > Dreissenidae > Dreissena > Dreissena polymorpha. The sequence continues at coordinate 83,778,052 of NC_068356.1, forward strand.
CCTCCACCTCCAGCTGGCGACCCACCAACTCTTGGGGAGTCACGCTGTACTCAAACCTGCAGCATATAATACACTTGAGTAGTGCTCTGTGAAAAGAGGGTTGAATGCAAGTGCGTAAAGTGTTGTCCCAGATAAGCCTGTGCAGTCCACACAGGCTTATCAGGGATGACACTTTCCGCCTCAGCTGGATTTTTGCTAAGAAGAGACTTTCTTTTAAACAGAAAATATCATAAAGCGGAAAGTGTGTCCATGATAAGCTTGTAAGGACTGCACATGCTACTCTGGGACGACACTTAAGCACAAGCATTAAACCTCTTCACAGAGCGTGGCTCACTTTTGTTATTTTTCAGCACGACATAGAACAGGTATGGATTTAAGAGCTGTTTTGAGAAGTAAGGAAAATATGGCTTGGGTTAAAAAAGGAAGAAAAAGGCAAAACAAGATGTGTTTGTGAAACACTATGTCCCCGTATATGACGTTTGACCTTGGAGGATGATCTTGACCTTGACCCTTCACCACTCAAAATGTGCAGCTCCATGAGATACACATGCATGTCAAATATAAAATTGCTAGCTTCAATATTGCAGAAGTGACATTACATGAGCAATTTTGACCCATATATTTGACCTTGAAGGATGACCTTGACCTTTCACCACTCAAAATGTGCAGCTCCATGAGATACACATGCATGCCAAATAACAAGTTGCTATATTCAATATTGCAAAAGTACTCATCAAATGAGCGATTTTGGCCACATATATCTGACCTTGACCTTGACCTTTCACCACTCAAAATGTGCAGCTCCATGAGATACACATGCATACCAAATATCAAGTTGCTATCTTGAATATTGAAATATTGCAAAAGTGTACATTAAATGAGCGATTTTGACCCATATATTTGACCTTTGACCTTGAAGGATGATCTTGACCTTGACCTTTCACCACTCAAAATGTGCAGCTCCATGAGCATGCCAAATATCAAGTTGCTATCTTAATATTGAAATATTGCAAAAGTGTACATTAAATGAGCGATTTTTACCCATATATTTGACCTTTGACCTTGAAGGATGACCTTGACCTTAACCTTTCACCACTCAAAATGTGCAGCTCCATGAGATACATATGCATGCCAAATATCAAGTTGGTATCTTCAATATTGCAAAAGTTATTGCAAATGTTAAAATTGGCGCAAACCAACCAACAGACCAACCAACAGACCAACCAACAGACCAACAGACAGGGCAAAAACAAAATGTCCCCCACTACTATAGTGGGGGACATAAAAAGAAAAGAAGCACCCAACTTTCCTGTATATGGCAAAGATATGGCTTAGATGAACAATTGCTCACAGATGAGCATTTCAACTGTTATACATGCCTCTCTTGCATGTAAGCATAAAAATAACTATAACATTAATCATGTTATTCATCAAATATTAGTTTTTATCATACTGCTACATTAATATTTGTCTCACATACATCAACTGTCAAAATATTGTGACAACCATTTTGATAAAAATAATGTTTTTAAATGTTTTTCCAAATTGACATAGCAAACACATGTCGTTTTTTCAATGTAAAAAGTAGTGTAACTGACATTTTTTTTAATTTTCAGGAGAAGCACAATGCTGTTTTATTAAATTAATTAACATTTTTCAGTATTAACATTTTCTGATAAGTATTATAATAGTATTTGAAAAACAAAACAAAACTCCCAATTTAAAACAATTAATTATTAAGAAAGGAACAGTTACCATACCGATAATTTCAACGCTGAAATATTTTGAATTTTTAAAATAACGTAAGTGCTCTTCAGTGTATTTCAGAACATAAGAACTCCTAAAACATTTAAAGAATGTCATTTACCTTACATTCAGTAGACGATTTTAGACACAAACAGCAACAAAAACAGCAAAAACAAAATGTTTTATAAATATTAAGGCGCAAGAACTCAGGATGTCATTATCAACAGGTCAAAAGTCACAAAAAATAATTCATTCACACTAAAAATGCAACATTGTTTCGTTTTTGTCATAAGTTCATTTTAATCGAGGACATAGAGGTATGATAAGCATCAAAACAGGTTATTGCTGGATCCTTTTGTAATATATCAGGCTTGGTACGGGTAAAATATTGGAAAAGGCAAGCCTTGCCATTATATTATTCTAAGCCTCTCCTGATAAATTACAAAAATATCAGGCAGAAACCTCTCATTCTCTATATTGACACAACCTGTGCGTTTCTCAATTTTTCCAAGGCAACAATAATGCATTATTCAATAATGCCATGTAAACACATCACTTATTATTAAGTACTAGCAACCGGACAATAAACCTCATAAGATTGGCAATCCAGGGACCCTTATTTAATCAATTAACACACTACAAACTAGAAATGGTGCTGCAGGTGCCGACGAGTATCCCCACGCCGCATGTTTGTTAGTAAAATGAGTGAAATTCTCTGACCCGGACCCACCCCAACCCCCATAACTTTTGACCCGGGCGTCCGATCAAAAGTCCAAATAGTGCACTGTCGCACATATGCTCATAGCTACCATGTGTGTAAGTTTCAAGGTTCTAGTGCTAATCGTGTAGGAAGAGATAGTGGCTAGGACGGACGGACAGATGGAGGAGATAACCACATAATTCCCCACGTGGGGATAACAATCGAGCCCCCTCCTGTTGAGAAAAGGTCTAATTTCAAAGCTTCTTGCTTTACATGTATGATATGCCGTGTGGAAAATTAAGGCATATTGCAGCAATTAGAGAATGTTGAAAGACCAGTCCTTATTAAGAAGGGATGTTACCAACCATTGAGCCTTGCTCAGTGTCATCACAGATTAGCCTGAGCAGTCCCCACACTCACATTTTACCCATACACTGGATGTTTGCTTAAAGGCTTATTTTTAATGAAAAATTCCATAAAAAAAACTGCCCCAGAACAAGGCGTCATTTCTATCTGATATCAGATTAGTTCACATAAAAAAATTCACATTAATCACAACAAACACATCTTACATAGATATTGAAAATATTGAATCAGTTCATACATGTTATAACACTGAATCAACAATACATGAACCAATAACACATCAAGCCGTCATTAAACCAATAAAACATGTGTGACATAAAACTTCACATTAAAGTATGAACTCACGTCTCATCAAATGTTGGGTTGAGGTTGTTGTTAATGACCTTGGTTTTCTTCTTGGTCCCACGGTCCGGAAGCAGGAAGAGCCTCACGTACGGGTCGGAGAAGTTGTCCTTGCCCAGCGCTGGCAGACCACTGTTGGGGACAGAGGTAGGGGAAGTATTCACTACAGATTTTCCATGAAAACAGTGTTTTTTCATTTACAATTTTGAGAATGGTGCCAGGCTCTTAAGATTTGGGAAAAAAACATGTGGTTTGACTAAAATTGGGAAATTGATGTTTTTCTTGCAAACAATTACTTTTAATTTGAGAATAAAAGTGTGTTTGATAATACATTTACTTATGTTTAACTTATAAAGCTGGATAGGAAGAGTTAATTGTTTATTTTTGTTCATGGTATTATGATAATGATGTAGATAACGATGGTGATGACGATGGTGAGTATGATGGCTATAGTTATGATGATGATGATGGTTATGATGATAGCGATGGTAATGATGAAGATGATGGTTATGATGATGACGATGGTAATGATGATGATGATGGTGATGATGACAATGGTAATAATAATAATGAATGCCATGGTTGCAGTTGAGCAGGTTGGTGTGACTTTTGACTATTTGTTTTACTGGTATTAAGCAAACAACATCATGTCATCACGCATTTTTCAAAAAACAGTCTTGTCTAAATATTGTATTTATTGTATTTAAACAAGAGTTCTCCAGTTGGAGAAATATTCCCCCCAAACAGGGCTTCAAACAAGTGACCCCAATTTCAATAGGGGTCATCTACTGTCCAAGGCCAATGCACATGTGAAGTATCAAGCCAATCGGTCAATTTGTTGATGAATTATTGATTGGAAAGGATCTGGTCTACCGACAGACATACAGACCGACCAACATCCAGCAAAACAATATACCCATTCTTCTTCAAAGAGGGGCACAATAATGAGAAACAAGAGCTTGTCACAGTAGTGCCAAATCCCCGCTGAAATGTGTTTGCTTGTATGAGAACATTTGTTTTAGAGAGTAGAATAATATTTGTAAAACATGGCACCTGTGTCATCTAATTATATTTCAAGGATCAATTAGTTATATAGTGTTGGAGTTATGCTGTAAAGAATAAAATATATGGACATGAAAAAGGGAGGTAATTTAAAAACAACAACCCATAGAGTTATGGTTCATGTTCACTGTACCTCTCCTAGTTGCCATCTGTTTATATTTCTAGTTTCAAGTAAATACCTTCAGTAGATATAGATTTATGCTCCGGACAAAAATTAACTTTGAAATTAAATAAAGGGAGATAATTCAACAAGACTGATAATTCAGGGTTTTCTTACAAACTTCTCAAACCGCTTTTCCACAAGCTTCCACTTTTCTCAACCAGTTCACTCCCTGCCCGTAGACTACAGCGTAGTCTTTCACGTGTAACCATTCCCAGCGCCACTTATTTTATGCACCTTCAAGATCTTTCACCTTATATCCAACAGGCAAGTATCTCGTTGCCATTTTTCTCAACTTAAGTCTAAACACAGCTCCCCACTCGGCATTAAATATACGCAAAAAGTACTCAAATTGATTTAAATCGGCAGCAATCTTTAATCTTTAATCAGATGTAATTGTTTATTTAAGCCGCTACGATGTACGATTTGTTTTCACATCAGTAATTTGTCTCGATGACCAGTGTAAATGCTGACTGCGTATCAATTTTTCAGGTCAATAACAAGGCGATATATTGAAGCACAGTCTACAGCTGAAAGCTGTTAATATCTGGGACAGCATGTCAGGGAAAAAATCAATACCGATAATTCGCATTGTTCATTGCTTAAGCAACGATTAATAACACTTATCCTTTATGGATTTTCATGAAAAAAAAAACATAATAAAGAAAATGTTGTTCTCTTTAATCTGATATATAAATTATTATAATACACTATGTGAAAAACAATTAATTATGCTGTTAAAGGTTTTTCTATTATTTGACCTAGTGACCTAGTTTTTGACCCCAGATGACCCAAATACAATCCCAACCCAGATTTCATCAAGATAAACATTCTGACCAAATTTCATAAAGATTGGATGAAAACTGTGACCTCTATTGTTTACACAAGGTTTTTCTATTATTTGACCAAGTGACCTAGTTTTTGACCCCAGATGACCCAAATACAATCCCAACCTAGATTTTATCAAGATAAACATTCTGACCAAATTTCATAAAAATTGGATGAAAACTGTGACCTCTACTGTCTACACAAACAAATTGTTGACGGACACACGCACGCACATACGGATGCCGGACATCACACGGTCACATAAGCTCACCATGTCACTTCGTGACAGGTGAGCTAAAAACTAACGTAGATAGAGTTATGGTTCTTAGTCACTGCACTTCTCCTGCTTGCCATCTGTTTATATTTCAAGTTTCAAGTAAAACCCTTCAGTAGATAATTCAAAAACTAAGGTAGATAGAGTTATGGTTCTTGGTCACTGCACTTCTCCTAGTTGCCATCTGTTTATATTCTAAGTTTAAAGGAAATCCATTAAATAGATTTGGAGTTAAGCTCTGGACAAAGTTTCGGACGGAAAGACGGACACACAGACGTCCAGACGGACGGACGGACGGAGACTATTACTATATCCCCTCCGCATTTTTTTCTGGCGGGGATAAAAAGGTCAGATATGCCTGAACATTCATTGGAAATTGTGTACAATTAAATCATTTACAACTCTCAGTGACACTTACACACACTTATGCACGACCACGGCCAGTTTGCCCCTCTGCATGCTGTAACGCAAGGTGAGCTGTATACGACCCATCCTGTGCTCTCCCAGCACATCACTGCCTCTGAAATACAGCAAACAGCAAGTTAAAAGTGCACATGTATTGCAATATGAATTGAACAATAACCTAGCTTTCTCCATGTTTCAACAGTGTGATAGTTGCAATAATACAACTTCAAGCTATATAATTTATGATCCTCCTTGGATTGAACTGTACATTTATGTAGAGAAATGCTCAAGGTTTTTAGGAATAACACAACAGTATGACTACAGAGGTGAGCCTGTGAAAATGTTTCTTACTGCATGCACATAAAGTGTTGTTCCAGATTAGTCTATGCAGTTAAAACGCCACAACTAGAGTTTTGATAAGAAGAGAACTCCTTTAAACTAATAATAGCATAAAAATGTAAAATTCCATCATTGATTAGCCTATGCATACTGCACAGGCTCATCTGGGACGAAACTTAATGCATTAAGACCACTTTTCCCAGAATGCGTGACAACTCAACAGTGTAGCTTCTGGCCTGGGTGACACTTACATACTGGTGACCCTCTGTCTCACAGACCCTTCCCGCTCCAGGGTCTTGGCAGGTGGAATAGCTTTGGGAGCCTGGCTCTGCACTGACTGTACCGTCTCTGGAACAATCTGCAAGGTCACATGGTCAGTGTTACACCAGGGTCAGGCACCAGTAAACAAGACTGAGGATAGCATTGAACACTTTACTGGTTAGTGATGATTCATTGCTTTGGTTTATCCCAATTACCACTTGATCACATTTTGACCTGTTTGTTGTCCCTTAGAAAATCTAATTAAATTAAATAGCAAGCTTTAAAGGCTTCATTTCAAACTTTAAGATACTGATGAAAATATATTTTAAATTTGCTTCTGAACATGAAAGTGTTTAGAAAATTATAACAATTTTGTTTATAATTTATAATAAAATAGTAGAATATTTTAGAACAACATCATTACAAAACTGTTCAATGTGTATTAAATAACCTGAGGCTGAAGTAAAATCTAATGTTTCAAATCAGTTTAGAATTTTATACAATGTCTATAATTTCAATAATATTTTGGCTAAAACACATCACAGACTTTGAGATGGCAATTATAATTCTACACAACTACTTCAAAACACGGCATATAAAGAGTTGCAACAAATGACCACAAACACTGCAAATAAAGAGTTGCAATAATGACCACAAACACTGCATATAATGAGTTGCAACAAATGAGAACACACACACTGCATATTATTAGAATAAAAACTATCGATATCCCCAAGCAAACAACTATCTTTCTGAAAAATAGGTTGCATTAACGCCGAGTGCAAAACTAATTGCTACACCGTACATCTTTGTCCACAAACCACTAATTATCATAGATTTTTGTTTTTGTCATGTGTGTGGAATAACAATGTCACATTACCGAATATATTAGCATGATTAATATTACTATTATTCCCATCATCATTATAAAATATAGTAGCTACCATTACTATTGTATCATTATCTAATAGTACTACTTCTACCCACCTATGGTACCCCCCCCCCCCCCCACCCTCTCCGTATTCCATAAGTTGTTTTTGCAAATCCCTACTGTTAATACATCTATTACGGAAGTTTATAATTTACTTAATAATCTTGCTTTGCTTCATTGCCCTTATTGTTTATTTTGTATACTTGGGTGATGTAAATGATATGTTCTGTTTTGTTCTTCTTTAAAGAATTGTAACAAATTACCACTTACACTGCACATAGAGTGGTAATGAAAGACAACAAACAATCATATCAAAAGTTGTAAAAAATGACCACAACAATGCATATAAAGAGTTGTTACAAGAGACCACAAACATCAGCAGGAAATATTTTCACCATGCCAACTTTATAGGGGGAAATGTTTTGCATTTATGAATTGAAATTGTACATTCAAACTCTTAGATCAAATATAATTAACAAGCACACAATTTTTTTTCATATAGCGTAAATTCAGCATGTAATTAATTTCAAAAACCAATTATGTAAGAATATTTGTCAACACTTTTTTAAATATAAAAGTACAAAATTTAATTGTTTGTAACAACTATGCTCAATACATCACCGCACATTTTGATGTCTCTAATTCAAAGAACAGAATCTAATATGGTAAATTCTGCACTTTATCATAAGGGCTGAGTTCTGGGGAAATGGGTCTCAATGCATGCACGTTAGTGTTGTCTCAAATAAGCCCGTGGAGTACAGGCTAATCTGGGACCACACTTTCCAACTAAACTGAATATTTGCAAAGAAGAAACAACCTTTAAACAAACAAGGGCTGTTTGTAAAACATGCATGCCCCCCATATGGGCTCTCCGTTGTAGTGAGAGCCATTGTGTGAATATTTTTTTTGTCACTGTGACCTTGACCTTTGACCTAGTGACCTGAAAATCAATAGGGGTCATCTGCCAGTCATGATCAATGTACCTATGAAGTTTCATGATCCTAGCCATAAGCATTCTTGAGTTATCATCCGGACACCATTTTACTATTTCGGGTCACCGTGACCTTGATCTTTGACCTAGTGACCTGAAAATCAATAGGGGTCATCTGCGAGTCATGATCATTCTACCTATCAAGTTTCATGATCCTAGGCCTAAGCGTTCTTGAGTTATCATCCGGAAACCATTTTACTATTTCGGGTCATCGTGACCTTGACCTTTGACCTAGTGACCTGAAAATCAATAGGGGTCATCTGCGAGTCCTGATCAATCTACCTATCAAGTTTCATGATCCTAGGCCTAAGTGTTCTTGAGTTATCATCCGGAAACCATTTTACTATTTCGGGTCACTGTGACCTTGACCTTTGACCTAGTGACCTGAAAATCAATAGGGGTCATCTGCGAGTCATGATCAATCTACCTATCAAGTTTCATGATCCTAGGCCTAAGCGTTCTTGAGTTATCATCCGGAAACCATTTTACTATTTCGGATCACCGTGACCTTGACCTTTGACCTCAAAATCAATAGGGGCCATCTGGGAGTCATGATCAATGTACCTATGAAGTTTCATGATCCTAGGCCCAAGGGTTCTTGAGTTATCGTCTGACAACCACCTGGTGGACGGACCGACCAACCGACATGAGCAAAGCAATATACCCCCTCTTCTTCTAAGGGGGGCATAAAAAATAAGCAACAGTGCAAAGTGTTGTCCTTGATTAGCCTGTGAACACTTCACAGGCTAATATGTGACAACAAATTAGGCACATGCATTAAACACCTATTTCCCAGAGCAAAGCTCATATATATAAAAAAATAGCCAAATATGTGTTAAGAATATAAAAAGCTCTCTTCTTGTGCATTTGCCTCATTTGCAGATGCAGCCTGCGCTGACGGTGCAGTGGGGGAAACAGGTGAAGCAGGTTTCCCCTTCCCTGTAGGAGAGATGGGATTGGTCGGGGAGGCAGGGGGAGGTGACCCTGCGCCAGGTGCAGGCTTTACCCCCTCATCAACGCTGGTACTCTGGGCACTGGCGGACATCAAGTTCTCCGTGTCCTGTTTCCAGTTCACTTTCTGCTCTGTGGTAAGCACCTGTGGAAGGGGAAGGAAGAGAATGTTTTTTAGTAGTTAAGTCATGTTTATTAACTTGGGGGTTTAACGCATGTGCGTACAGTGTCGTCCCAGATTGATCATGGATGACTTTTTCCCTTTTATGTTACTTTTTATTTATCTTAGTGAAAATCTAGTATAGGCAGAAAATGTCGTCCTGATAAGCCTGTGGGAACAACACTTCATGCCCATACATTGAACACCATAATCCCAAAACGAAGGTCATTTATATTTTTAGCAGTTTTCAACTGAATTCCAGACATAATAAGGCATACAGTCAACATACACTATGTCAGGGGTCGCTGGTTGTCTAGTATTTAGTGCATATAAATATGTTTTTCCCAATTTATGAGTAGTTATTCATATCAATTCACAAAATTTATCATTTAAAAATAGACATAGTATTTATAGCTGAAGTCCTGTTCTTAATATAAATGCTTGAAAAAGAATGACAGGGATACCTTATGACCCCCACATGAGATGGTACCTGTTAGTAAATAACCCGTGTAGGGTCAGTAACCAGCTGTGTAACTAATAATACTAGCCTCATTGTTGGAAAACTGTTCTAAATGCATGTACACATAGTGTCAACCCTGAAATGCCTGTGCAGACTGCACATCCTAATGTGGGAAGACACTATGCACATGTATTGCAGACTGCACATCCTAATGTGGGAAGACACTTTATGCACATGCATTGCAGACTGCACATCCTAATGTGGGAAGACACTTTATGCACATGCATTGCAGACTGCACATCCTAATGTGGGAAGACACTATGCACATGCATTGCAGACTGCACATCCTAATGTGGGAAGACACTATGCACATGCATTGCAGACTGCACATCCTAATGTGGGAAGACATGCACATCCTAATGTGGGAAGACACTATGCACATGCATTGCAGACTGCACATCCTAATGTGGGAAGACACTTTATGCACATGCATTGCAGACTGCACATCCTAATGTGGGAAGACACTATGCACATGCATTGCAGACTGCACATCCTAATGTGGGAAGACACTATGCACATGCATTGCAGACTGCACATCCTAATGTGGGAAGACACATTATGCACATGCACTGCAGACTGCACATCCTAATGTGGGAAGACACTATGCACATGCATTGCAGACTGCACATCCTAATGTGGGAAGACACTTTATGCACATGCATTGCAGACTGCACATCCTAATGTGGGAAGACACTTTATGCACATGCATTGCAGACTGCACATCCTAATGTGGGAAGACACATTATGCACATGCATTGCAGACTGCACATCCTAATGTGGGAAGACACTTTATGCACATGCATTGCAGACTGCACATCCTAATGTGGGAAGACACTATGCACATGCATTGCAGACTGCACATCCTAATGTGGGAAGACACTATGCACATGCATTGCAGACTGCACATCCTAATGTGGGAAGACACTTTATGCACATGCATTGCAGACTGCACATCCTAATGTGGGAAGACACTTTATGCACATGCACTGCAGACTGCACATCCTAATGTGGGAAGACACTATGCACATGCATTGCAGACTGCACATCCTAATGTGGGAAGACACTTTATGCACATGCACTTGCAGACTGCACATCCTAATGTGGGAAGACACTTATGCACATGCACTGCAGACTGCACATCCTAATGTGGGAAGACACTATGCACATGCATTGCAGACTGCACATCCTAATGTGGGAAGACACTTTATGCACATGCATTGCAGACTGCACATCCTAATGTGGGAAGACACTTTATGCACATGCATTGCAGACTGCACATCCTAATGTGGGAAGACACTTTATGCACATGCATTGCAGACTGCACATCCTAATGTGGGAAGACACTTTATGCACATGCACTGCAGACTGCACATCCTAATGTGGGAAGACACTATGCACATGCATTGCAGACTGCACATCCTAATGTGGGAAGACACTTATGCACATGCATTGCAGACTGCACATCCTAATGTGGGAAGACACTTTATGCACATGCATTGCAGACTGCACATCCTAATGTGGGAAGACACTATGCACATGCATTGCAGACTGCACATCCTAATGTGGGAAGACACTTTATGCACATGCATTGCAGACTGCACATCCTAATGTGGGAAGACACTTATGCACATGCACTGCAGACTGCACATCCTAATGTGGGAAGACACTTTATGCACATGCATTGCAGACTGCACATCCTAATGTGGGAAGACACTTTATGCACATGCACTGCAGACTGCACATCCTAATGTGGGAAGACATGCACATCCTAATGTGGGAAGACACTATGCACATGCATTGCAGACTGCACATCCTAATGTGGGAAGACACTATGCACATGCATTGCAGACTGCACATCCTAATGTGGGAAGACACTTTATGCACATGCATTGCAGACTGCACATCCTAAATGTGGGAAGACACTTATGCACATGCACTGCAGACTGCACTCCTAATGTGGAAGACACTTTATGCACATGCATTGCAGACTGCACATCCTAATGTGGGAAGAAGCACATCCTAATGTGGGACGGACCACTTATGCACATGCATTGCGACTGCACATCCTAATGTGGAAGGACATGCACATCCTAATGTGGGAAGACACTATGCACATGCATTGCAGACTGCACATCCTAATGTGGGAAGACATGCACATCCTAATGTGGGAAGACACTATGCACATGCATTGCAGACTGCACATCCTAATGTGGGAAGACACTATGCACATGCATTGCAGACTGCACATCCTAATGTGGGAAGACACTATGCACATGCATTGCAGACTGCACATCCTAATGTGGGAAGACACTTTATGCACATGCACTGCAGACTGCACATCCTAATGTGGGAAGACATGCACATCCTAATGTGGGAAGACACTATGCACATGCATTGCAGACTGCACATCCTAATGTGGGAAGACACTTTATGCACATGCATTGCAGACTGCACATCCTAATGTGGGAAGACACATTATGCACATGCATTGCAGACTGCACATCCTAATGTGGGAAGACACTTTATGCACATGCATTGCAGACTGCACATCCTAATGTGGGAAGACACATTATGCATATGCATTGCAGACTGCACATCCTAATGTGGGAAGACACTATGCACATGCATTGCAGACTGCACATCCTAATGTGGGAAGACACTATGCACATGCATTGCAGACTGCACATCCTAATGTGGGAAGACACTTTATGCACATGCATTGCAGACTGCACATCCTAATGTGGGAAGACACTTTATGCACATGCATTGCAGACTGCACATCCTAATGTGGGAAGACACTATGCACATGCATTGCAGACTGCACATCCTAATGTGGGAAGACACATTATGCACATGCATTGCAGACTGCACATCCTAATGTGGGAAGACACATTATGCACATGTATTGCAGACTGCACATCCTAATGTGGGAAGACACATTATGCACATGCATTGCAGACTGCACATCCTAATGTGGGAAGACACTATGCACATGCATTGCAGACTGCACATCCTAATGTGGGAAGACACTTTATGCACATGCATTGCAGACTGCACATCCTAATGTGGGAAGACACTATGCACATGCATTGCAGACTGCACATCCTAACGTGGGAAGACACTTTATGCACATGCATTAGGCTCAGTTTCTCCACTTTATGCACATGCATAAGGCTCATTTTCTCCAGAACAAGGCCCATACTGTCTCTTAACATCTACCCATACAGTTTAACATACATTTTCCTTCCTAGAACAAATACCAAGGTTGATGAATGATTTAAACAAAGAGAAACACTGTTTTTCTTTATAAAGGATCGTTGGTAAAGATATTAGCAATGTTATTAAGCAATGAATTACATTTTTTTATTTCAAAACTTAAATACAAATAAACATGTTTTATCAGCACAAAATATGCTTATAAAGCAAAGGTGAATGATGAAGGATTAAGGTTTGGTTTGTCATTAAAGTAAGCAGCACCTACCCTGAGTGCAAAGCGGACAGAGATTTCACTGTTTCACCTACCCTGAGTGCAAAGCAGACAGAGATTTCACTGTTTCACCTACCCTGAGTGCAAAGCGGACAGAGATTTCACTGTTGCTCTCGGATTTCTTCAGCTGGAAGAAGCGATCATCCTCAAGATTTGGGGCTGCCAGGAGATTCTTCAGCGGGAACGACAGCTCACCAAGAACCATCTCTGTCTTCTTGTCTTTTACCTGGGAATACAACAACACAGTGGATAAGACAGCTCACCAAGAACCTTCTCCGTCTTCTTGTCTATTACATGGGAATACAACAACACAGTGGATATGACAGCTCACCAAGAACCTTCTCTGTCTTCTTGTATATTACCTGGGAATACAACAACACAGTGGATATGACAGCTCACCAAGAACCTTCTCCGTCTTCTTGTTTATTACCTGGGAATACAACAACACAGTGGATATGACAGCTCACCAAGAACCTTCTCTGTCTTCTTGTCTATTACCTGAGAATACAACAACACAGTGGATATGACAGCTCACCAAGAACCTTCTCTGTCTTCTTGTCTATTACCTGGGAATACAATAACACAGTGGATATGACAGCTCACTAAGAACCTTCTCTGTCTTCTTGTCTATTACCTGGGAAAACAACAACACAGTGGATAAGACAGCTCACTAAGAACCTTCTCTGTCTTCTTGTCTATTACCTGGGAATACAACAACACAGTGGATATGACAGCTCACCAAGAACCTTCTCTGTCTTCTTGTCTATTACATGGGAATACAACAACACAGTGGATAAGACAGCTCACCAAGAACCTTCTCTGTCTTCTTGTCTATTACATGGGAATACAACAACACAGTGGATAAGACAGCTCACCAAGAACCATCTCTGTCTTCTTGTCTATTACCTGGGAATACAACAACACAGTGGATAAGACAGCTCACCAAGAACCTTCTCTGTCTTCTTGTCTATTACCTGGGAATACAACAACACAGTGGATAAGACAGCTCACCAAGAACCATCTCTGTCTTCTTGTCTATTACCTGGGAATACAACAACAAAGTGGATAAGACAGCTCACCAAGAACCTTCTCTGTCTTCTTGTCTATTACATGGGAATACAACAACACAGGAAATAATTTACTTAACCCTTCACCTCTAAGAGGCATTTTGATCTTTGTGCAGTCCTTGGGAACATCAAATTAAATTAAAGGCCTTTCTTAACTGAGTCAAAGTTTAAAGTCTTCATTTCCAACACAAGATATGTGTTTGTCAGAAACACTATGTCCCCTTTTGCGCCGCTTTAAAGCTATATATTTGACCTTTGACCTTGAAGGATGACCTTGACCTTTCACCACTCAAAATGTGCAGCTCCATGAGATACACATGCATGCCAAATATCAAGTTGCTATCTTGAATATTGCAAAAGTATTCATTAAATGAGCGATTTTGACCCATATATTTGACCTTTGACCTTGAAGGATGACCTTGACCTTTCACCTCTCAAAATGTGCAGCGCCATGAGATACACATGCATGCCAAATATCAAGTTGCTATCTTGAATATTGCAAAAGTTATTGCAAATGTTAAAATTGGGGCAAACAAAAAAACAAACACACAAACCAACAGACAGGGCCAAAACAATATGTCCCCCACTATAGTGGTGGGGGACATAATGAGCGATTTTGACCCATATATTTGACCTTTGACCTTGAAGGATGACCTTGACCTTTCACCACTCAAAATTTGCAGCTCCATGAGATACACATACATGCCAAATATCAAGTTGCTATCTTGAATATTGCAAAAGTTATTGCAATTGTTAAAGTTGGGGCAAACCAACAAACAAACAAACACACAAACCTACAGACAGGGCAAAAACAATATGTCCCCCACTATAGTGGTGGGGGTCATAAAAAGAAGTCACATAAAATATGTCTGCAGTTCACTGTTGTCATTATCAACTATGATCAGTTCTCTTAGTATTTAAGCTGTTTATGTTTGTGTTTGTTTTTGTAATATGTTGTTAATAATTAAAAATGAATTTCCTACAAACTTAATTTTAAGGGAAAAAAATCTAGTAGTGTTCACACAAATCAATACATATCATATAATATTTATATATATTTATTTATATAACTTAGAGATTTTGTCTAATGAGCCTTACTTTGTGAAAAGGGGGTTTAATGCATGTGCGTAAAGTGTCGTCCCAGATTAGCCTGTGCAGTACGCACAGGCTAATCAGGATGAGACTTTCCACCTAAACTGGATTTTTGCCAAGAAGAGACTTTTTGTACACGAAAAATACCATAAAAGCGGAAAGTGTTGTACCTGATTAGCCTGTGCAGACTGCACAGGCTATTCTGGGACGACACTTTACCCTTTTGCATTTAACCCCTTTTTTACAGAGCACGACCGATTTGTATTGCCCCACTTACCTTTAAGTCAACCACCTGGAAATTTGGGTCATGAACCAGGAATCTGAAGCCTTGTTCCCATCGAGGATCAGTCGAGTCATTGACAACGTTACTGGTCTCTGTTTTCTGTCCCACATTGATTGTTACGTAGGGAGATGGCTCGGACATTTTCTTGGATCTCTGAAACAACAGGCATCTGTTTGATGTAAAATGAGTCTTGTAATGGGAAATATTGGGCTTAGTGCATAAAGTGCAGTCAGAACAGGCTAATCCAAACAGACACTTTCTGCCTAAACTGGAATTTCGTTTAGAAGAGCGGAAAGTGTTGTCCCTGATTAGCTGGTGCAGACTGCACAACCTTATATTGGATGACACTTTACTAACATGCATTACCAAAAGAGAAATAATTTACATGCAATTTCTACTTGTTTCCCATGATTGTTTGAAAGAAAATAAATTGTTTTTGTCATACAAATTAATTATGCTCACTTCCTATTTCATCACTATTCTCAAATAAACAACAGTTAATATAGTTAACATGCATCTAATTTCACTACAATGAAATTTTATCAGACATACTTATTTACAGTTAATTATTAAATAATTAAGGATTTACACATTTTATTTACATAAATTAGATAATTCTTTTTAAATACTCAATTTCACTCCATTGAAAGGTGTTATTTGAGATACATAACAAAATAGTAAAATCAAACAAAAAGGTGTTAAAGTGAAACTCATGTCAAATGATTAATTCCCTTAATTCAAGCACCATGTGCTTAAACTGTAAAGATGAATAAGAATAAACGTTACTTTTAGCACTGAAAATTACAAACAAGATGCAAAATTAGTACATGAAATTTTGGTATCAAAACAATTTTTTTTAGAATGTTATGTTCAACAAGCTAATTTATCAAACAAGAAGGCTATGATGGCCATAAATCGCTTACCTGGGTCAGAAGGGCAACCATTTTTTTCTCAGATTTGACATGGTGACCTAGCCTTTGAACACCTGTGACCCTGATTCAAGAGTGGCAACAAGATTTTCATAGATTTGACCTGGTGAACTAGCTTTTGTACACATGTGGCAAAGATACAAACTTAGGCCTAGATATTGCAAAAAGTAACATTCTGACAGAGTTTCATCAAGATTGAGTAATAAATGTGGTTACTAGAAGGGTAACATGTTTTTTTTAAGTTTTGACCAGGTGACCTCATTTTTGTACACATGTTACCAAGATTTGAGCTTTACCTCAATATTGTCAAGATAAATCATGTATAAAAGTTTTTCTAAGATTTAAACTGTTGACCTAGTTTTGGATGCAAACTGAGCCAGATTCAACCATGGTTTACGTATTGTCAAAATAAACATTCCATTCATCAAGATTGTACGTGATCTACAGAGCGGAAATGAGCTAAGACTAGACAACAGAAGAGTCGTGTTGACGGACGCCAGACATATACTGACCACAATAGCTTGCCATGAGCTTTACTTCATGCTCAGTTGAGTTAAAATCAAGCTTTTTTAAGACACACATTTTAATTTCAGCAAAATCATTATACATGTAAAAACTTCCATGCAGTAATTTATGAACAAAACGATCAATGACAAACACAAATATTGTGTTAACAACATCAAGATTTGCCAAAAAATCCCAGGATGGCGGGTTTGATCCCTGACCCAGCCACATAACTTGTGTCACAATTGACCATTCTCTCCCTTGCTCTGATTTAAGTAGGGCAGTTGTCAGTAACTGGCAAAGGTATGTGCTTCGAGTAGGGGTAAACCAGTATTCCCAGGTAAAGTGAGTTGTTGAACAAGCGGAGTTGACCAGCATCAAACATTACATCCACGGCAATCAAGGGTGCAATTGAAATGGGGCAATGGGACATGAAGGAAAGAAGTCCATAATACCAGAGTACTGGGAAGTCAATTAGAAAATTGTGTGATGTTTTATGGATGTATGATTTCAATTCCTTTAAATAACTGCTGCTGATTAATATAGTTCACAAGACAAACCCGTCAAACAGCATACATATTCATATTTATAATAATTTAATGTATATATATATCCAAAGGCAGATGTATTAATGCATAATATATAAATTTCCAACAATTTTATCTATGATAGTAGAGAACTCTTTAATGTGCAAAACATTTTTATATAGTTGTAAACATTTACATGATAGAATTTTTATTTATCTTTACACTGACAAATGCTAATGTTTACTCATTCCAATAAACTATGATACACTAATTCTCATAATAACCATGTATGAGTAATAAGACTGCGTAATTGTATTATTTAGTTACTTGAATTAGAAATTTCTTCTTTATTCTGATAAAGCTATCACAGATGATCATCAAAACCCCAACATACAGCCTTGACGAAGATGATTTAAAAGCTGGACATTGTAAAACTGATAGTTAGGAAAGCTGATTGCAATCTATACCTTTATAATGGCCTACAAATATAAAAATGGGGTCTAATCTAAAACAGTACTCTAATCTCTGTACTTAAAAAATACTGATATGAAATCTGCAATATGTATAGATAGTGTAATAAATGATCTATGCACTGTCGCAACCTCAGTCACACACTCTGGTCAAAAGCAACCCTGTCAACTATAAACTAATGCAAGGTTTTGTGGTCTGTTTAGAGGACAGCGTAACTCCTGACCAGTTTGTGTTAATGGCTACATATGGCAAAAGACCCATTTTTGCATAACTTGTGTAAAATGAGACAGCATGCAACAGAGGTCTATGTCTTCTGAAAGGTCAAATTAATGTACCCATGATTTTATTTTTGTTTCGATTGTTTATCCTTATTGAAAAGATGGTAAATAACCTTACTCAACTTGGTTAATCAACTTGAAAGCATAATACCAGACCAATCAGGTTCTTAAAGCTTAGGTAAATGTCACAATTAGAGGTCAAATTAGAATCACTGAGAACAGTTGATTGTGCTTACATACTTGTTTTGTAAGGATTAAGTGACTGTCAAAAAGTATAAAACACAATAATATAATATTATTTTCACTGCAAACCCACAGTATTATAGAACATGATTAATGTGCTTTATTTTGAATGAACAATTATTGTTAATTGGCCAAATAACAACACTGTCATTCTGATGTTGGCTTTTAAACTACTGGAGCTTACACCCTTATGGTTTAACACGAAGGCATCAGTGCTTTACACCCTAAAAAATACTGATATTTTTTATGAGCCTCCTTCAGTGAAAACTGAACTCAATGCATGTGTGTCAAGTGTTGTTCCAGGATAACCTGTGCAGTCTTCACAGGCTAATAAGAAATAACACTTTCCAACTTATCTGGTTTTTAATTGAGAAGAGACTTCATCTAAACCAAAAATTCCATGAAAGTTTCCTCCTTGATTAACCTGTCTGAACTGCCCAGGCTGATCTGGGACGACACTTAATGCACAAAGTCATGCATTGAGACAGTTTCCCAAGAAGATGCGCAGATGATCAATGAATGTTTTATGAGGTGATGGCTGTGCCATACCAGAAGGGACTCCTTGGATATCCCCTGAAGACAAAAACAACAACAATAATAAAATCAAACAAAATAAACATTTCAAAATATGAAAACATTACAAAATTAACTGAAAACAAGTTATTTGTTACGGACAAAACAGCAGTCTACTGCTGGGTTAATTATGTCGGAGAAAGAACAGGATCTCCAAGTTTTATAAACCTAGCTTCTGTAATTTTTAGTTACCGAGAATAGCAGGTCAAAGATGTTAGCTGTAAATTGTTTCTGTAACAATAGAAACCATAATTTTTTTCAGACATACAACTAATCTCAGGT
The DNA here is from genome assembly GCF_020536995.1 of Dreissena polymorpha. NCBI lineage: Eukaryota > Metazoa > Mollusca > Bivalvia > Myida > Dreissenidae > Dreissena > Dreissena polymorpha. The sequence goes on from NC_068356.1 coordinate 83,797,824, forward strand.
TGTTTCCTCGTCATGTTGGGAAAAGGAGTCTGATCACATTTGGATTGTTTAAATCAATACTATTGCACATTTGGGAATTTTTTTTATCAACAAAATAGACCAAATTGGGATTTTGTAATCCAAAAATAGTGACACATCAGGCCATTGACTGGCCATTTTTGATAGAAATGCAATTCACCCTTAAAGTCCACATATTTGGAAAAAATAATTTTATACAACTCTTAATATTAATTCAAATGAGGAGAACAAAATCATATAAATAATAGTTATATTCATTGTTACATATTAATGAAATAAAATTAAGATATAATAATCATTAGACACTTTTTTTTAAACGAAAAAATCTTTTTTGAAATTGGGATTATATTTTGTACAATTTTGTTTGGGATCGGGTCTGCTTGCTTTGGGATCAGGTCTGTTTTACGGCCTTTTTTAAGTAGCAGGAAAACTCCAGGAAATAATACCGTAAAACCTTGTGTATAAGGCGCACATTTTTACCCCCAAATTTAATTTTAAAAACTTGATGTGCGTTACGCACAACTACAGCCATGCCAAGACATTTTTTCCCTGTCAGTTACCCGGTTACGGTAACTCGCATCATTCTGTTCCCTGTTGTTTTAACTGTAACTTTGTTAATAATTGTGTTATATTTACGATCTGAATATAGATGGACAAACGTTATAAAGTTAACATTAATATTTTCTATCTTTTTCAGGTACATACAGAGCATTGAAATAAAATAAATTTGAAGAAGAAAATGAAAAACAAGGAAGCCATTTTTATTTAAACTTTATTGTTTTTTCCCACAATATTATACCCTACTGTACTAGGGTTACACAATTTATTTGGGGGCACTTGTCGATTTACAATAGTATGTCGGCAAGGTTTCCTGATATATTTATTATTATTTTTCATTGCTTTTCAAATGTGTTAATAAAATTGATGTTGTGTTTGTTTACACGTTTTCATACGTCTTGTCAAGATTGGGGTTGTGATTATCGAGCAATTTGCGTCACCTGTCAAGTTTTGTGTAGCTGGGCAATTATCAAAACATGCGAACTAGCAAACGACTTCACACCTCCATTGTTTGTTTAACGCCGGTAATGTCAGTAATGGTGTTGAGAAGTTTGAGTCGTTTAAGTCTCCTGTCAATTATAGACGCTTGAAAAGAACGCGTGAGATGGGAAATGTAAATAAAATGCGCGGTTGTGAATTAGTCATGTGTCAATAACCCCGTGCAAATACCAAAAAAAAATTTCAGTGTCTTAGTTATACCAAGCACACTAATCGGTCCGCAATGTGTACTCCTCCATTATGAAATCCTTGACAGTTACTTCAGAGACTTATGATGAAAACCTCAATAGTATCCTCGTGGAAATTGAAACATTTACGCGTAATAATATAATTTAAAAAAAAACCACATACAAACAAGTTATATCTTTATCGTTATCGTCTTTAAGATAATTAATTATTGAAAAATAAAATAACACGTGAGATCGGCAATATAAATAAAACGATTTTCAGTGAGCCTCCGGTACGGAAAATTTGCCTTAATTTTTTTTTTGCTTCAAAAACTTTTTTTCCTGATTTTTTTGCTTCAAAAAGTAGATGCGCGTTATACATAAATGCGCGTTATACACAGTGTTTTACGGTATGTAAATTCCTCATTATGTCCTTCTTTTCACATACTAAGTTATCACAAACTAGCTTAAGTACTTTATGAGTTTTGCAGGATCCAGATTCAGACTGACAAGACAGTGACCAGGGGTAAACCTGTGGTTCCCTCCTGTTACATCGATAGAAGACTTATAAATCAGAACAAGAGATGTGTTTGTCAGAAACACAATGCCCCCTATTGTGCCGCTTTGAAGCCAAAAATTTGACCTTTGACCTTGAAGGATGACCTTGACCTATCACCACTTAAAATGTGCAGCTCCATGAGATACACATGCATGCCAAATATCAAATTGCTATCTTCAATATTGCAAATGTTATGACCAAGGTTAAAGTTTTGACGCTGCTTTGAAGCCATATATTTGACCTTTGACCTTTAAGTGTGACATTGACCTTGACCTTTCACCACTCAAATGTGCAGCTCTGTCGGACCGTATTTGGTACAAAAACGAATATGGTACAAGTTTGTACCATATTCGGCCGAATATGGTACAACTGTCTAATTGTACCATATACGTATCTGCAGTTTTGGGGTAAAATGCCTGACCGAATATGGTACAAACTTGTACCATATTCGGATGAAAAATGTACCACATTCGTTCCGAATATGATACACACTCATCATCGTAATCATCATCATCATCATCATCGTTATCTCATCATCATCATCATCATCATCATCATCGTTATCTCATCATCATCATCATCATCATCATCATCATCATCATCATCACATCAATTATCAACACCCCAATGATCATCATCGTTGTTATCTTTACCAACACCACCATCATCATCACCATCAAAACCAACATCATCATATCCATTATCATGATCGTAATGGTGATCACAAAAGTTTTTTTTGTGATGATAATGACAGCGATGTTTTCGGTCGATAATGAGGATGTTGTGATGATGATGACGACGATGAGAATATCATCATCATCATCGGCCAATAAACATCGCCATCATCATCATCACAAATATTTTGTTATCATCATCATCATTATCATCATCGTCGGCCGATAAACATCGCCGTCATCATCATCTAAAAACTTATCATCATCATTATAACCATCATCATCGTCCGATAAACATCGCTGTCATCATCATCCCAAAACGTTTGTTATCATCATCATCATCATCATCATTATCATCATCATCATCATCATCACCACAATCATCAAACCCCAATCATCATAACCACTGTCATCATCATCACCACCACCATCATCATCACAATTTTTTTACCATCATCATCATCACAAATGTTTTGTCATCATCATCATCACATATTCATTTTACATTTTGTATTTTATAATTTGTTTCATTCATTAGATTCAACAAACTTGTACTTTTTTCATTTATTGGTATACTGACAGGATTTTTCAAAGTAATATTGAAGAACATAGAACAGCATTTAAATTTTAATCCAACTGTAGCATTTTGACAAGACATAATATACATATATACATTCATTTTAGTAGCAGCCAAAATATCCCAAATGTGCTTCGTAAAAAGTTACCAGTAAATGAGCAAATGACAACAAATTTCCGGTAGAAGAACATAATAATCAATCACAAAAATAACATAACAGGTTTCCAAACACCGATATACATGTATATTTCACCTGTAATGTCTGTACATGACATCTATGATATCATACCAACCGATTCCACTAACACGCAAACGCAGCCATGCGTTTGCCCATTTTGGCCCCTTGATGATTTCTTTTATTGCCGAAATAAGACCGCTGTTTCTGCCCGCTCTTGTTAATAGGAAACGAACGCTAACAGGATTTCTGTTACTAGTATCTAGTCCAATATCCGGCCGAATGTAAATTCTAGGTGTTTGCAAACTCATTGACCTTATTAAATCTCTAAAGGGTTTGCCGACCTTCGCCAACACAAACTGGATTGACGGGTTTGATTGTATGCAGAACTTAAAAATTTCAACTTGAATGTGAAGTGGTAACATCAGAAATGGAAAAGTCGTTCGCTTCTGTGCCCTCCTATTGTTTATCATATCTTGAAGCTCTTTCAGGGCTGAACACACAGAGACGTCACCGTTGTCGCCAGAGTCACCGTTGTCGCCGGAGTCACCGTTGTCGCCAGACGCAGCGTTGTCGCCGGAGTCACCGTTGTCGCCGGAGTCACCGTTGTCGCTGGAGTCACCGTTGTCGCCGGAGTCACCGTTGTCGCAAGAGTCACCGTTGTCGCCAGACGCAGCGTTGTCGCCAGATGCAGTGTTGTCGCCAGACGCAGTGTTGTCGCCGGAGTCACCGTTGTCGCCAGACGCAGCGTTGTCGCCGGAGTCACCGTTGTCGCCGGAGTCACCGTTGTCGCTGGAGTCACCGTTGTCGCCGGAGTCACCGTTGTCGCAAGAGTCACCGTTGTCGCCAGACGCAGCGTTGTCGCCAGATGCAGTGTTGTCGCCAGACGCAGCGGTGTCGCCGGAGTCACCGTTGTCGCCAGAGTCACCGTTGTCGCCAGACGCAGCGTTGTCGCCTGACGCAGCGTTGTCGCCAGACGCAGCGCTGTCGCCAGAGTCACCGTTGTCATACGACTGTTCTAAGCGTGATATTATGTCCTTGTACACGCGTTGATTGATACGGATACTAACGTAATGCATGCCAAATCCTTCTGGGAAATACCCCAATGCAATTGTTCCAACATCACCATCGAACTTTCCATCTGCTGACACAATTGATGAGTGTTCTAGTCCTCGGGTAGAAACTACCAGGCACTGCAAATTATATTCTCTCATAAGTGCAATGAGCGTGAGGTTGTCGCCGTATGTCCCATTCTTAGACATATTCTTAACGTATTCATCAAATGTTTCATCATAGACAAAAGTTTCATAGAAATATCTGTTTTCTACAATGTGATGGACTGCTTCCTTACGTAAAGCATCTACGTCTTTGTATATACCAATTTTACCAAGTTGATGCGATATAGCAGCAAATTGACAATTTCCATCCGGATTTGGGTCCATGGCAATATTCACCCCATCCAACAACTGCAGATTTTCATGGTGTGTTAAAACATGATAGTACTTAGTTCTGTGATTTTGTTTCTCTGAGCGGTTCTGTTTTAATGAATGTTTTTTAATTTTTCGTTGTTTCTCTAACGCAACAGTTAGGCTAGTCATGTTTTCGACCCCAACCGATTTGCTTACGAATCCAAGTTCGGGTTTGTTCGGTACTTGAAATGACACGATATAAACACCATTTCGTTTTACTTTTTCTACCTTGCCTTCGATAACATATCTTTTGGTTGGCACCCTGGATTTTCGAAAGGGATAGCGAATTAATACTGTCTCTCCTACTTTGTACTTGCTTGGGGAAGTTGCGTTTTTCAACAGCGACCTGTAAGCCTTTTTATTTGCTCGCCGTATGGTTTTCTTTATTTCACGAGAACTATGACGTTCTTTGGTAAAAACATGACTTCTTCCGTAGTAGGCTTCAAAGGGCGTGAGACCCCCAAGAACTCGTTTGAAACTTGTGTTTATGGCATAGGCTAAATCTTGAAGCCCTTCGACCCAGTTAAATCCACGTTTACTTTTTGTTGCAAATAGAATCTTGGCCTTTATAACACTGTTTGACCTTTCACACTTGCCCTGTGATTGAGGATGATACGGCCTACTATTGATCATTTTGATGTTGTACTTGTTCAACAAAAGTTTCATACTAGGGCCTTTAAATTCCAGTCCGTTGTCACATTGGATGATGTCAGGGGCAAGGTTAACCATCAACACGTCCTCTAATGCCTTTGCAACTTCACGCGAACTCTTCGTTTTCAGGGGTTTTGGCATAACGTACCTAGAATAAACGTCCACGACTTGTAGAATATAACTGTATGTGGACCCCTTGTAGCTAACACTTTGATTTTTCATGTTAATTATGTCAATCTGCCATCTTTTGCCTGGTTCCTCTTCTGTAATTGTCTTTGGCTTTGGCTTGTTTGTAAATCTCGGATACTTCTCATGGTAATACTTGCTATTGTACAGTATTTCAAGGATAGCTTGTTCCGAGAACCCCGTGTAATTTACTTTCAGTTTGTTGTAAATAACCCTTGCTCCACATCCTTTGTTTTCCATGAACATCTTCTCAACAAATCTAGGAAGATCTTCTTTCACAAGGACTTGCTTTCCGCCACACAATAAAGAACCCCGGTCACCAAGCTCGAAGTCCTTACGTTTTCTAATCATGGCCAAACAATTATTCTCTTCAGGTGTCCGTTTCTTCACAGGGACATCGAACGATCCGTTTAAACATCTGACAATAATGTCGTACTTCGACCTGGGCAAGCACCCTAATTGCTTCCTTTTTCTCCTAATTGCTTCCTTCATCTGAAATAATATAATAAGTTATTATACATTTATACTTCATTAGTTAATAGAGCTTGTATTGAACACCGCGTGTCGAAAACGAATGTCTCACGACATGAGCTGAGCTAAAATCACTCGTCTGATAGCTCCGCTAAAATTTACAATCCGAACTTCCGGGCAATATGCGCAATGAAAGTAGCAAGTACTTCATGTAAAGTTTCATTGAAATCCAACCGAATTCAAATTCAGGGGAAAAATAGCGGGCAAACTTATGGCGGTCAACGGACAAACGGTCTGTAGAAACCAAAGCTACGTGGATGGAAGGGATATAAAGAAGGGGCCCTGGGGGCCTAGGTCGCTCACCAGAAGTCACGACTAGGCAGGGTTCGAAGGTCAAAGACCTATAAACTCCATAAAATTTAAAATGTTCAAATCTACAGATTACAGGAGCTCGATCTGATTTTGGTGGAAAATACACTTTCGAAAAAATGACTGTAGCTTAAATATTTTAGCAGTTTAGGAGTTACGCACCCGGAAGGAATGCCACGGACAATTGGATAGACGGACGGACAACTGCAAATGCACTCTGAGGGGGGGGGGGGGGCATAAAACATAAAAATCAATGCATGTTAAAACATCAATGCATATTAAGACAACTGAAAATTAAAATTATGTACAGTACTTACTGTCAAGAATTCTTTTGAAGTTTGAAGAAAGTTTGGATTTCAATTCTTTCTAGTCGAAAATCACAACTTTTCTTGCCGACCACCAAGTCAAATATGGTTACTGACTTCTGAGTAAGACTCGTGTGCAAAATTCCCGCCTTTTTAAAGCGGCACGTTATCAAAGAAAAAATCGGAAACTTCAAAGCTTTGTCGGCTTCTCAGCAATATGACGTCGGAACGACAAATCAACTTTACAAAGTAATGTTTAGGAATACAGTCACACCTGTCTAAAGCAGCCAGTCAAACATCCTTATTTTTGGAGAGATATATTCATTTAAAAGAGCTCAAAATCTCTTAAATCGGATTTTGGTGAAAATACACTTTCGAAAAAAAAAGTTTTAAAAATTTGAAAATTGCTATTAATGATCTCCACGAAAGTATCTGGCCCGCCCGGGAATCGAACCCAGGCCGCCTGCGTGCCAATCTGACGCGCAACCGACTGAGCTAGCCGGCGAAACAGTTACACAACCAGCAAAATCCATGTAAAGTGTGGTTAGGTTAGCTGTTTCTGTTACTGCTAGTTACGACGACGACGACGACGACGACGACGACGACGACGATGATGATGATGATGATGATGATGATACTTTTGTCACTTCCAATATTAGGTTAATACAATGTATTTGAGTTTGAAAAAAAGTTTACACATCGGCAGACTATTTCATTTATTAAGAAATACATAATTTATGTACCATATACGTAGGCCATTTTCATTTTTATGAGTTTTTTTGGTATGTACCAAATACGTTTTGGCGAGCATAGAAAAACTTATTCCAACCGAATATGGTACAATGTTTGTACCATATTGGTCGAAAATTGTACCATCTTCGGTCCGAGTATGGTACATTTGTACCATATTCGGCCGAATATGGTACAAATGTACCATATTCGTTTTTGTACCAAATACGGTCCGACACAGCTCCATGAGATACACATGCATGCCAAATATCAAGTAGCTATCGTCAATATTGCAAAAATTAATCAATATTGAAAAACTTTAGCCAAGGTTAAAGTTTTCTACAGAATGACAGACAGACCAAAACAATATACCTCCGATTATTCGATCCGGTGGCTTAAAAAGACCATGTTAGTAAGAAAATGGGAGTTAGTAAGTGAGAGATTGCATGGATAAATGTATGTTGTTTTTTTAATTTTGACCTTTGACCTTGACGGATGACTTAGACCTTTCACCCCTCAAAACGTAAAGCTCCATGAGATACACATGCATGCAAAATTTCAAGTTGCTATCTTCAATATTAAAAAAGTTATGACCAAACTTTAACAAAGGCTTAAGTTTTAGGAAAGAAAAATACATTGATATTTGACCTTTGACCTTGAAGGATGACCTTGACCTTAACTTTTCACCACTCAAAATGTGCAGCTCCGTGAGATACACATGCATGCCGAATATGAAGTTGCTATCTTCAATATTGAAAAAGTTATTAAACTTTAACCAAGGTTCAAGTTTTGGGACACACACATACAATGAATGACAGACAGACAGACAGGCCAAAAACAATATACCCCCGATCTTTCGATCCAGGGGCATAAAAACCTCAATTAGTAACTATTAAAATAATCAACTCATCAGACAAAATAAAAACACATTGTAAAAGCCATTTTACTTTTAAGACAATTACATATGAGATATTTGCATAGTTCCAATACACGTATTACATTTTGTATATTAATGTTATTCTAATTTACAAATCAATAATTTCACTACTAGAAAGAGAAACAGATAAATAAACAGGTCTAAAGACTGAAAACAAATTTCTTATAGGTCAGCAATGGACAAACCTCCTGGTTCCAGCTCTTGATACAAAAACTTTAGCCAGATATGAGCCGTGCTTTGGGAAAACTGGGCTTACTGCATTTCATAAAGTGTTGTCTGAGATTAGCCTGTGCAGTCCACACAGGCTAGTCAGGGACAACACTTTCTGCCTAGACTTGATTTTTGTTTAGCAGAGACTTCTTTTAAATGAAAAATACAATAAAAGTGGAAAGTACCGTCCCTGATTGGCCAGTGGGGACTGCACAGGCTAATCTGGTACCACACTTTAAGCACATGCATTAAGCCCAGTTTTCCCAGAAAAAGGATTGTACATGCATATTGTATTATAAAGATCATTTAATTGACTTAACATCTCCAATTGTGATGTGATTTCAACAGCAATGCTTCAGTTTATAATAAAGAATTATACACCAGTTAGAATCCCTATGATCAGTCTGCAGATTGGTACATGAAAATTGTCTTTAAAAGGTAGAGGATAAAAGTTTGTATGTAAAGTATTAGGGTATACAATTACAAACACAGCTACATGAATATACAGCAGGGCGCACACTCTTAAGAAAGTCATCTGCCTTATCTTAAAAATGATGGATCCAGCCTTTGATACTTCCCATCACAATACAGAATTTTCAAATGCCAAATTTCCCAGTTTCTAGGAATGCACTTGCTAATCTACAATCAAGTTGTAGGACAAGAGAGCCATGATGGCCCTCAAGTGCTCACCTGAGTTAAGGTACAGCAAATTTCAGAGACTTGGCCTGATTATATTCTTTTTTATCCATTTTTTTACCCATATTTAAACATGGTCTTCATAGTATGTTAAATTGTTGTACCAAATTTTGTATCATATTTCATTGAGTGGTTTTATGGGTTTTTTTAAGATGTGACTTTGTGACCTAATTTTATTAAACATGTCACACAACTTCAAACTTGGCCTCGACGTTGTTGTTATAAACATTTTGATAAAGTTTCATCGAAATTCAGTCATAAATGTGGCCTCTGTAGTAGTGGTTTTAAGATTCTACCTGGTTACCTAGTTTTTACACACACATGACCCAGATTCAAACTTGGTCTAGATAAAGTTAAGATAAATAATCTGACCAAGTTCCATAAAGAATCAGTTATAAATGTGGACTACAGAATTGTTACATGGTTTGTCTAAGATTTGACCTGGTGACCTACCTTTTGGACACCTGTGACCCAGATTCAAACTCTGCCTACATGTTGTCTTGATGAACATTATGATCAAGTTTCATCCAGATTGAGACATAAATGTTGCCTCTAGAGTGGTAAGAATGTTTTTCTAAGACATGACGGAGTAGACCAGTTTATGGTGGCAGGTGACCCAGGTTTAAATATGGCCAGGGTCAGCTTATAGAATATGGTATGCAAAATGAGTTCAAGTTTGTGGGAACAGGTTTGTAGTTTCTTAACTGATAATAGGTTTTATTTAAACTGGGATAAAACAAACACATAAAGCTCTAGATGTGACATACTGAACATTAAGACATGCATTCTATTGGAATACATAGGGAATCACTACTTCACACAAATTATATGATTTTTGTGCTTACCCTTATAACTGATGAAAATATGTCTTAATATCATAAAGATATTGCATACCTATTAAATTTTGTAAACATCGTCCCAGAATAGCATGTATAGACTTCACTTTGGGACAATACTTTGCACACATGCATTAAGCCCAGTTTTCCTAGAGCGTGACTCATATATAAATGTACAGTCAATTTGAAGTGCTTATCTGAGCAACAAAAGTCTGTTTTCATATTTGTTCTTCTTATCTCTCAATATCTTAATATTTCACAACACAAATTTAGCAAGGTATTGTGGTGATCAATAAAAACACTTTACCATTTGATTTGCTTAACGCATGATTATGAAATAATTAGATTTGACTGCACAATTAAATTAATAAAATTAGGTCTTTATTCCCAGTATAACATTGTCCTAGAAAGTCACAGGTCATGTTTTAAAAAAACAAGTAATATCTATTTCAAAAGTTCCACACTGATGTGTTACCTAATGTATTAAATATGCAGTACCAACAGTGTTAATATTTTCTTGACTTGACTTAGGGTTACACATAATCTGTACAGGTTACACTGCACTTACCGGCAACTCTCGTGCTGAGTCAAGGTTCACCATCAGGATACAGGAGGACAAGTCGTTCTTGCTTGCGGCTCCTTCCTTGTTATTTGCCAATATTGACTGAAACAGTGATGACCATGCTTTGTGACAGTTGTGGTGAGGGCAGAGCATGAAACAGTTGTATTTTAGGCTAAGTACTGAATTTTGGTACATTTGGCCATGCAACATTTTGGATATGTGACTTAAACTAAAACTTATTTTTGTATCTCAATATATTAAGTTTGACTTAACTGAGTATGAAAAAAAGTAACTCAAAGTCACTTTAAAAAAATAAATAAACAGATGCGTATTAAGTCAATAAATCTTACTTTTGTATTCATAAGTATTGTATGGGAAGATAAGAATGACAGGTTTATTACTGGAGGTTAAAATGTCAGTAAATGTTTATTATGAATAAGTAACTCCCTGAAACACAATTATTTTCAACTAGTATACATTGTTTTTGAACTACACTACTTTAGTGCAAATATGGAAGCAAGATAAGGAGTGATGGTTCCTAAAATGGAAAAAAGAACGGAAATGGAAATTTATCCTATTACCAGATGAACATCGATAGTATAACAATGATAGTATAAACTTGAGCTTTAAACTAATGCTATTTTTAGATCAGATTTGGGTTTTTCAATAAATTGGAGAATTTGTTCTTGTCAACTACTGAAAGATAAAATCGTCAAAAAATGCGATATTTTTTAATTATTAATGGAAAAGGGGAGGAAATAATAGGATAAATAGAATATGACATGTGAGTTTCGGATAAAGATCAAGTATATCATGCTCGGCTAACACGGTTCTAAGCCTCACATGATAAACTTGATCTTTATCCAAAACTCACATAATATTCTCTATATATTTATTATAATTGTAGATCATTAAAAAAAATTTTTTAAGTTACTTCCAAAAAAACTTAAAAAAAAAAACAAAACAACTATTATGTTAAGTTGGAATAATACATAAATGATAGATTTAACTTTTTTTAAGCAATTCTTTGATGCATATATACCTGTTGAATACAGTAAAAAAAAATCACTTCTAAATGAAATATAAAATGGAAAATTATTTTATATACTAAATGATCGGAACGAATATTACCAAATACATGCATATTCAGAGCGTGAAAAGAACAGTTTTTTTTGAGAAAATTGCCAAAAGGATGTCAATTCTATGTTTGATGTCTAATTCCAATTTTACATAATATGTAAACACCTTGATATAGTCTTAATTCTCAGTATGTTAAAAAACAGGAAGCAACAACAAATCAATAAAATTAACAAGTTGTATGGCTATGAAACGGGGTAACTAACTTGAGAGTGGGCAAAAACTTAAAACAATGAAGGTAAAAACAGTTGTTAACAAATTAACATACTTAAAAAAATGTAAATTCATGAATTGTATAACAAAATTATAAAATTTTGTATCATCCAAAATAATGATAACAACATGCAGAAGTTCAATAAAAGAATTAGCCTTCTGATTTGTACCTAGACCTCAGGGAGAAAATACATGAAAATCTAAGACTATTTAAAAGTTGTCATTTCTCAAAGTCCCTTAAGGCGTTCAGTGAAATACATGCCCATTGTGTTGTACAAGGAACTTCGGTACACAGGAGTGGAATATAATAATTGCTTGATGATGAATGAATATTTGGCAAAGTTATGGCAGAGACAGGATTTTTCAAACTGTTTAACATCCAATTTTGACCTTTACTTCTAAGAGCTGTAGGGCGATGAATGTTAGACGTGACACAAAGTCTTAGCATGGCTTACAGTGGCGTCGGATTATTTTAATAATACATTTAAATTGGCAAAGTGCTGGCCGGGACTGAAATTTTTTATGGGAATTTTTAGGATGCAAAGATTGAAAGTGCAATTACTTTATGCAGCCATTTCGGAAGTGAGAAATTAAAACAACTATGCAGACAGGTGCTGCAAATATTATCAATGCCTTTCAAATTTGGTATTGGCCTCTTTTGTATCAAAAATTTGAATCCATGTTGTAAGATTTCAAAACTTCCTGTATCTTATTCCCAAAAATCTGTGTCAAGTTTTATTTGGCACAAAATACTGTACATTTCCTTTCAACTTAAGAGTGATCTTTAAGGAACACATTTGACAGCAAAATTTCTGCTTTTATTACGACATAAATCATCATAAATCATTGAATAAAGTATTTTCATGAAGTGTTTATATATTTTCCATAACCATGTTTTACAGTAAGGGGTGAATAAGGTACAAAATACTGCAAAATTCTACACACTAGGATAAGTGCATGGCATGAGTGTAAATAGGTGGGATATGAAAATGGTTTCAATATTTAAAACAAGAGCACCGCCTTGTGGGTGCAGACTGCTCATCTATTTTCTTTTTAAAGGTGAAGGGACTCTCAATTTCAATCACAAAGGAGGGAGGGGTGGAGTGAAGAGGGGTGTATAGTGTGGGGGTGTGGACATTTATTACAGTATCTTCCAAAAATGCGGAAAAAAAATGCAAAAAAAATTAATAAAAAATTTCGGGGGGTGGGGGGGGTGGGGGGAGGGGATTCTTGGGCGCGATGGTTAGACGGTATTTCAAAAATAAAATAATAAAAATAAATATTTGTGCTTTTTTACCGTTTCAAAAAAAAATGGGGGGTGGGGGGGGGGGTGGGGTGGGGGGGTATAGTGTGAGGGTGTGGTTGGTCATTTGTGAGATGATCTTTAAAAAAAAAAAAATAAATAAATAAATTCGGGGGGAGGGAGGGGGGGGGGGGGGAGGGCACGGGGGATGGTTTGGGTGGAGTCTATTGTGGTATGTCAGGTAAGAGTAGTTTTGTCAAAGTATCAATCAAATCTAATCATAAATAAAGAAGTTATGTGAATTTTAGCAAAATTTAATAATTTGACCTCGAGAGTCAAGGTCATTCAAAGGTCAAGGTAAAATTCAACTTGCCAGGTACAGTAACCTCATGATAGCATGAAAGTTTTTGAAGTTTGAAAGCAATAGCCTAGATACATTAGTAGTAAAGTGGATCGAAACACAAAATTTAACCATATATTCAAAGTTACTAAGTCAAAAAAGGGCCATAATTCCGTAAAAATGACAACCAGAGTTATACAACTTGTCCTTTTACTGTACCCTTATGATAGTTTGCGAGTGTTCCAAGTATGAAAGCAATATCTATAATAGTTTAGGGGTAAAGTGGACCAAAACACAAAACTTAACCAAATTTTTAATTTTCTAGGTATAAAGGGCCCATAATTCCGCCCAAATGCCGGTCAGAGTTACATAACTTTGCCTGCACAGTCCCCTTATAATAGTTAATAAGTGTTGCAAGTATGAAAGCAATAGCTTTGATACTGTAGGAATAAAGTGGACCTAAACACAAAACTTAACCAAATTTTCAATTTTCTAAGTATAAAAAGGGCACATAATTCTGTCAAAATGCCAGTCAGAGTTACATAACTTTGCCTGCACAGTCCCCTTATGATAGTTAGAAAGTGTTGCAAGTATGAAAGCAATAGCTTTGATACTTATGGAATAAAATGGACCTAAACACAAAACTTAACCAAAATTTTCAATTTTCTTAGTATAAAAAGGGCACATAATTCTGTCAAAATGCACGCCAGAGTTATCTAACTTTGCCTGCCCAGTCCCCTCATGATAGTAAGTGTACCAAGTTTGAATGCAATAGCATTGATACTTTCTGAGAAAAGTGGACCTTAACGCAAAACTTAACCAGACGACGACGCCAACGCCGACCCCAAGGTGATGACAATAGCTCATAATTTAAAAAAAATAAATAGATGAGCTAATAAAAATCACAACTTAAATTTATAATTTTAATGTGTTGCTATCTCGTCAATTGCATAATATATATGCAAAGAGGGTAGGATTTCCAAAAGCAATCTCAATACAAAACAAACATTATAATGCTTTAAATAAAAATGCAAATAACAAAATGAAAGCATGAATCCACACAAATGTGGTGATGATGAAAAAAATGGGTCAGCACAGCATACAGTATGTTACCAAGTCATGTAAAAAAAACAGAGGTCCCAATTTAAAAAAAAGAGGGCCAAGATGACCCTAGTTCGCTCACCTGAAAGGAGTCTGTTCATTCAATCTTTACACAACATCAAACTTGACCTAGATATTGTCCAGACAAACATCCTGGTTAATTTTCATCATTATTGAACCAAAACTCTGGTGTATGGAGTGTTTTTGTTTTTGTAAGATTTGACCTGGTGACCTTTATTATATTAGTTGACTCCCCTTTATATCATAACCAAGATTCATAAAATCTGAAACAAAAATGTGACCTCTAGAGTGTTTACAAGGATTTTGTATAATATAATGAAAATTTGGACAATCTAAGGGCAATAATTATGGCATTAATTATGTGATTTTGCTCATTATAAAACTTGACTGAGATCTTTCAGCAACTTTGATAAAGAATGCTTGAGAAATGTGAATGCTAGAGTGTTTACAAACCAAATGTGGACGGGCGGACGGTGGACAAAGACCAATCCTAAAACCTCACCTGAGCAATCAGGTGAGCTAAAAAGTGTGTTTCATCGATCTGAGCCATTTTCCAACTTGTCTGAGAAATCAATAAAACCAATGTATTGACTAAGTTTCACGATGATTAGGCAAAAAATGTGACTTCTATAGTGTTCTATCACAAGGTTTCTCTCAGGTCACAAAAGGGAACTGCCCCTCCCCCCTGGCAGCCATGTTTTTTGACCCAACGGGACCATTTGCGAACTCATCTGAGATATATATAAAACAAATCTTTTCACCAATTTTCATGATGATTGGGCAAATAATGTGACTTCTAGAGTGTTCACAAGCTTTTTTTACTATATGAATATATGAAAACTGACCCCCCCCCCCCCGCAGGAGGCCATGTTATTCAACGGACTGGAACCATTTTCAAACTCAAATCTCATATCAAGGAAACAAATGTTCTTACCAAATTTCATGAAAATTGGGCCAAAAATGTGAAATCTAGAGTGTTCACATGTTTTCACAATATACATACAGAGAAAAATGCCCCGCCCACTGGCGGCCATGTTTTTTCTCCGATCTGGACCATTTTCGAACTCGTCCGAGATATCAATAAAGTCAATCTTTTGACCAACTTTCATGACGATTGGGCAAAAATTGTGACTTCTAGAGTGTTTACAAGGTTTCTCTATAGCCAAATAAGGAAAACTGCCCCGCCCACTGGCGGCCATGTTTTTCAACGGACCGGAACCACTTTTGAACTCATCCAACATATCATTAAGACAAACATTTGACAAAGTTACATGAAAAATTGGGCATGAAATGTGACTTCTACAGTGTTTACAAGTTTTTTTCTCTTTTTTTTTGACCTAGTGACCTAGTTTTTGACTTGGCATGACCCAGTTTCGAACTCGACCGATATTTCATTGGGACAAAGCTTCTGACCAAGTTTCATGACGATCGGACAATAAATGTGGCCCCTAGAGTGTTTATGAACAAATGTGAATGAACGGATGGACAAAGATCGGTCACAAAAGCTCACCTGAGCAATCTTGTGAGCTAAAAAGAGCTCCATTTGGTAAGGCCTTTTCGAGATTATTTTCCAATTAATTAAATGCTCATGCACACACTATGTCCAAAACGCCCACAGGTTTAACGTATTTTAAACTTCAGATCAAGAAAAGTATGTTTTGTCAAATGTTTGGCAATTAGTCTATTAACCCATTTATGCCTAGTGGACTCTCCCATCCTTCTAAATTGGATCAATTTATTTCCAAAATTAGGGATGTCTAGTAATTTTTTTTCTATATTTAGAATATTTCTTACAGAAATTCCTTTAAGCAAACAGCGCAGACCCTGATGAGATGCCGCATCATGTGGCGTCTCATCTGGGTCTACGCTGTTTGCAAAGGCTTTTTTTCCAGACGCTAGGTATATATGGGTTAAATACCCCAAATGTGAAGATTTAAAAGGTAAAGGTATGTTTCTTTTTATGAGATTTCTCCATTGTATATCCCAATGATTATTGTTTTTTTATAAAATCAAATTTGATGCAGCCATTCATAATAATACTTAACAATTGAAAAGTGACATCTTTTGTTACATTGTTTTAATAGAGTAGTATTTCTTTTTTTATTACGCATTATCGTTCCAGTCATGTTTTGGGAAAATTGGGCTCAATGCATGTGAGTTAAGTGTCATCCTAGACATTCAGAAATAAATCTGGGACAACACTTTACACATGCATTAAGCAAACTCTTTACATAATAACGCTCATTTAAACTCAAGACTGTGCATGCTGTATTTATGCCAAGCCCCTTTTCCCATGTTGAATGAAAATGAAAGCTGCAAAGCCAACCAATCTCTTACGCTTCAACTCACCATCTACAAATAAGAACGGCACAACACATAAACAAAATATTAATACAAGGAGAAAACTTAAATATCTGGAAAAAAATCTACAGTAAATATCTCAAAAACTAAATATCAAGCAAATAAGTCTATTTGCACAATTCAGGTAGTTTACATGTACATAAAATAAATTGTCGAAACAATAGGCACATTGGCAGTGTTTTTAGAATTTACATTTTTTGTAAGTTATATAAAATATTTGCTCAAATCCAGAACAAAAGCATTAAAAACATGGCAGATTGCCAACTTGTTTAACTTTGTTCATATGCACAGGGCTCTAGATAAATGTGAGAGTTAGAAAAGAAAGATAGAACTATTTAATGAATTTTAAACAAAACTCATTTTTCCAATTTGTACATGAATCTTCACAAACAGTCACGGTATATGCCCATAAAGTTTCAAATGCCCCCAACAGTTGCATGATTATGTTTTGTGAAAACATAAAAGTTGACCAAAGAATATTTTAGGGTGTCTAAATTCTAATGTTAATCCGACACAATGTTCATGCCATTCAATTACAATGTGAACAATCTTCTAATTATCAGTGCTTGTGTTTTCACAACAGCTACATGCTTTACGTATGTGTTAATCTCAAAACATTTCATTATATTTGCATAAAAGATATATAGAGTGTAAAGAAAATACCTATTGTACTTATGTCTAACATATAAAACTATACATATACAGGAATAGTACCTTATTTGTTTTGAAAGTTTCTTGCATTAACCAGTGTTGTAAAACAGACAGTAAACAAGATATGTGTCCATAAAGATCAAATTCCCCCCCCCCCCCCCCCATTACACTTTTGTCTCAAAAGGCCACATAACTTGACATAACTCTGCCTTGATCTGAAAGTCAGGCTTGTAGACTAACGCACCAGAAATCAGATCAATATCTAAAACCATTTATGACAAAAACTCCAGGAATCGTATGCCAAATTGTTAGGCGGGCGGACTGACGGACAGACAGTCGGACTGCTATATGCCACCCTACTGGTAGCATAAAAATAGCAAATCTGACATACCAGAGCCTTATTAACAATTTAATGCCTTATTGAAATAAATCATAAAACATAAAATAAAACCCTTTAAGCCAAACGTTTGAAAGAAAATGCTAAACATTGATATAAAAACAAAAGCACATATATGCCACATAACATTTCAGAACATATTAAGACCAACAATGAGTCCCCAAATTTTTTGTCTAAACAGAGAAACTTGCAATTTGCCACTAAAATACAGAGATACAGCGATGGCTGTTGCTGTAAAGAGGGGGTAACTGCAGCAAGGATTTTGCAGCAAGAGTTACCTGGCCAGGCAGGCAGAGTTACATACCTTGTTCAGAAGCAGGGGATCCTTTGAGAGGTACAGCCACTGCAGTCGCAAGTGCAGCTTGCCAGACTTCACGTTCTCCAGGGGTAACCACTGCAGCAAAAAAATGAACCTCCCTGTGTTAAAACTGGGTCTTAATGCATGTGCGTAAAGTGTCGTCCCAGATTAGCCTGTGAAGTCTGCACAGGCTTATAAGGGATAATACTTTTTCTCAGAACACGACTAAATTGTTTTTAAAGTTCAGGAATGGATGAACCATTGTTATTGAACAACAAGTATGGAGGGTCAATTGTTTTAAATATGCGGTTATGTCTGGTTAATTAATCTGATATTAGAAGCTTTGATAGTAAAGTATTTTTTATTGCAGGTATGAATAGTGAATGTTTTTTTAATTACAGGTTTGGACAGTCAATTGTTTAAAATTACAGGCATGAAATGTCTATTGTTATGAAATGACCTGTATGGATGTACACTGTTATGAAAACGCAGGTATTGATGTATTGTTGATCTGAAGTTACAGGTTTTGACAGACACTTGCTTTGAAAAAACAGGACAGCTGGTTAATTATTCTGAAACTAAATGTATTGATTGTCAATTATTTATAACACTGTATTATGTGAATTGGGAATAAGACATAAATTTGGGAATAAATTGTGTTTCATCAAAAGTGCATAATATGCAGATTATATGTTGCATGTATCTAGTTTTTTACAAATTATAATTAAAACATATACTTGCATATATAATAGCATCATTTAAATTGATTTTACTTCAAAACTGGATTTTTTATTAATTAAAAAGAAAAATCCTCATGAAATGAAACTGTGTCCATGCTGTGCATGGACACGGTTTAAAAATACACTTTAAATGATACAAATTCAATCACTGTTAATGAAAAAGTCATGGAAAATGTCTTATTAAGCTTAAATTATAGATAATATATTACAAAAATATATGTAGATCCTGAAATTCATAGTTCTGTTTGAGAAAATCACCAAAATGATGTCCATTCCCAGTTTGATGTCTTATTCCCAATTCACATAATACAGTGTTTTATTAACTACATGTATGGAAGTTTTAATTACATGTTTAGGTAGTCAACTGTTCTGAATTAAAAGGCTTAAAAATTAAATTCTTCATAAATTTCAGGTATTAACAGCAAATTGATGGGGAAAATACAAGTATTGATGGTACATGATCAACTGCAAACTAGTCAGTAGGGTTGAAATAACACTTATGGATGGTCAATTTATGTTACTGAATTTAGACGGTATTCACTCAAAAAACAACACAAGATAAGTCAGTGCAACGAGGTTGAACACACATCCTCTCAACAACACAGCTGGTTACTCACTTACATTGTCTACCAAACCTTTGTCTGCAACTGGGGAGAGTTCTACTGATAACCTACAAAAACATAGCATAGTATAGCAAATATCATAAAATCATTTCATTAACCTTTATATACATGGTTTCTAAAAATCATACCAGACTGAAGGACAAGGGGAAATATGTTTGCCCGCTTCCCTCCAAAAGTTGAAGAATGAAAACTGATATGCATTAAATTACGTTAAATTGTTTTTTATGTGTTTCCTAGCAATGCCTAGCAATTCATCAATGATTAAATGATCCGATCAATTCTATTTACAAGCAATATAATCAGACATGTATCATGACTTTGACAGAAAACCACAGATGAACATACGTTCCCAGCTTGTCATCCTTGCCTCCGGTGTCTTCATCTCTCACTTCTACGTCCATGAACTGACCGTCACGCTGATCAATAATGGTCTACAAGGGACACAACTCCATGTATACCAGCATGATATACAAGGGACACAACTTAGCATATAGTACTTTTATTAACATTTCAGACCAAAAACATGTAAAAAGCCTATATAAAACAAGAGATGTGTTTGTCAGAAACACAATGCCCCCTTTTGCGCCGCTTTGAAATAAAATTTCAATATATCATTTGGTAGGTTCAGAAGCTTTATCCCTTTTAAAGCTTGTTACTTCCCTTGGATTGTATTTTTTTTACAGACAGACCAAAAACAATATGCCCATCGATCTTTCGATCTGGGGGCATAAAAATTGAGAGGCAAACAAAAGCTATAATTAAGTAAAAAAAAATCCCCTAATTTATCCATTGCCATAAAGTATGCGTATCATTTTAATTCTATTATTTCAGATACTTCTTTATAAAATCTTATCAAAACCATCAAATCTGAAGGCGTTCAATTATAACACAGTAACTCAATAAGCATCTTGCTAATTGGTATGCAGTGTTCAGGAAATGCATCAGGAAATTGAATAGCTTAACAATAATATCATGTGAGAAACTTTAAAGGATAAAGTGTTTCAAAGCACATTAACGATTAGCATCTGCTCATAATTAACATTTACATTAATTTCCTTAAAGAATCAGACATTAAGACACACAATAAAATATTTTTTCTTAAATTTAGGTCTGATAAAAGTCAGATAATAAAGAATAGCTATGGTGAATATTTGAGCTGCATTCTGAAAAATCTGGGCTCAATGAATATGTGTTAAGTGTCATACCAGATTTGTCTGCATAGTCTGCACAGGCTAATCAGGAAGGATACACTTTGCTTTAATGGAATTTTTGTTTTAAGGAAGTGTCTCCTTAACTGAAAGCCAGTCTGGGTAGAGGTGTTGTCCAGTCTAGTTAGAGGTGTTGTCCAGTCTAGTTAGAGGTGTTGTCCAGTCTAGGTAGAGGTGTTGTCCCTGATTAGCCTGTTCAGACTGCACATTCACATTCAGTCCAGTCTGGGTAGAGGTGTTGTCCAGTCTAGGTAGAGGTGTTGTCCAGTCTAGGTAGAGGTGTTGTCCCTGATTAGCCTGTTCAGACTGCACATTCACATTCAGTCCAGTCTGGGTAGAGGTGTTGTCCAGTCTAGGTAGAGGTGTTGTCCAGTCTAGGTAAAGGTGTTGTCCCTGATTAGCCTGTTCAGACTGCACATTCACATTCAGTCCAGTCTGGGTAGAGGTGTTGTCCAGTCTAGGTAGAGGTGTTGTCCAGTCTAGGTAGAGGTGTTGTCCAGTCTAGGTAGAGGTGTTGTCCAGTCTAGGTAGAGGTGTTGTCCAGTCTAGGTAGAGGTGTTGTCCAGTCTAGGTAGAGGTGTTGTCCAGTCTAGGTAGAGGTGTTGTCCAGTCTAGGTAGAGGTGTTGTCCAGTCTAGGTAGAGGTGTTGTCCGGTCTAGGTAGAGGTGTTGTCCAGTCTAGGTAGAGGTGTTGTCCAGTCTAGGTAGAGGTGTTGTCCAGTCTAGGTAGAGGTGTTGTCCAGTCTAGGTAGAGGTGTTGTCCAGTCTAGGTAGAGGTGTTGTCCAGTCTAGGTAGAGGTGTTGTCCAGTCTAGGTAAAGGTGTTGTCCAGTCTAGGTAGAGGTGTTGTCCAGTCTAGGTAGAGGTGTTGTCCAGCCTAGGTAGAGGTGTTGTCCAGTCTAGGTAGAGGTGTTGTCCCTGATTAGCCTGTTCAGACTGCACATTCACATTCAGTCCAGTCTAGGTAGAGGTGTTGTCCCTGATTAGCCTGTTCAGACTGCACATTCACATTCAGTCCAGTCTAGGTAGAGGTGTTGTCCCTGATTAGCCTGTTCAGACTGCACATTCACATTCAGTCCAGTCTAGGTAGAGGTGTTGTCCCTGATTAGCCTGTTCAGACTGCACATTCACATTCAGTCCAGTCTAGGTAGAGGTGTTGTCCCTGATTAGCCTGTTCAGACTGCACATTCACATTCAGTCCAGTCTAGGTAGAGGTGTTGTCCCTGATTAGCCTGTTCAGACTGCACATTCACATTCAGTCCATTCTAGGTAGAGGTGTTGTCCCTGATTAGCCTGTTCAGACTGCACATTCACATTCAGTCCAGTCTAGGTAGAGGTGTTGTCCCTGATTAGCCTGTTCAGACTGCACATTCACATTCAGTCCAGTCTAGGTAGAGGTGTTGTCCCTGATTAGCCTGTTCAGACTGCACATTCACATTTAGTCCAGTCTAGGTAGAGGTGTTGTCCCTGATTAGCCTGTTCAGACTGCACATGCTTATCTGGGATGACACTTAAAGCACATTCAGTCAGTCCATTTTTCCCAGAATAAGGCCCATATCCTGACAAGGTTACCTCAAACACAGAGTTCCACTCTGGTTCAATTGTGTTGTTGATCACAGGAGTCTTGAACTTCATTGCCCCCACTGAAACAACAACAGTTGGCGCTATTTTAAGATGTCCAATATTGGGATTTCTGCTGAATGACTGTACAATCATTTATTTTTGTCTGCTTTAAATTTTGTGGCTTTTCAAAAATGACTTTTTTCCTTGTTACATAAATTTGTGGATTTCCGATTTTTGAGAAAAAATGAATAATCCGTGCTTGTCATTTTTCATTGTGTTTGTGTTAAATTCGTGAATAGCTCAACCCATAAAATCAAGGAAAATTTATGTCCAATTGATAATTTCATGTATATTACAAAGTTAAAACTTAGCTTCACTTGAAGATAACAAGCACATTTAAGACATGTCATGCAAAATTGGGTCTTATATCACGTGCAGTAAGCACAGTCTGGTGAGGAGATACGTTGTCCACTAATGTGCCAACGAAACCTTGCATGACTTCATAGTGACAGGGTAGCTCATGACAAGATGTGGATGTGCAGGCAGATCAGGAGCTACGCTGTCAACTGTTGGCATAAGACTCATTTTCGCATGACACTGCTCTTTTGACTTAATCAACAATATGAAGTATAATTGATATCAACATAGTGTAATAAACATCAATGTAATGTGTATCCCTAATGAGAAACAATGGTTCTAACTGCTATGATTTTCTTAGTGCATTAAACCTGGGATTGAAAAAATGTCATGAGACAGTTAAAATAACCCCTAGTCAGTAACAATTTGTTGAATCGACTTTTTGAAATGTAAAAGAACTTAAGCTGTGAGAATCGTAAGTGAATTATGAGCCATAAGTCATCAATAAGGTCTCCAAACTGTCATTAAAATTTCAAATTATTTATAGCAGCATTCTAGGCAAATAGGGCTTAATGAATGTGCCGAAATGTGTCATCCTATATAGCCTGTGAGACTTTCTGAATTTATAAAATCGTTGATTTGAAAGAAGACCCTTTTTATATTAAAATCGAGTTTAGGCTGGAAGTGTCATCACTGACAAGCCTGTGCAGAAAGCACAGATTAATCTGGGTCAACACTTAATGCACATGCTTTTAGCCTGATTTATGTACATCGGATCAATCAGCTCATAATTTGCCAGTCAAAGCACCTATGAGGCAATACTTAATCAGTAAATGTCACTATTTTCAGTGACTATTAAAGCCTGTGCCAACTGCACAAGACAATCTGGGATGACTCTTAATGATCATGCATTATGCCAAATTTTATCAAAAGAGGCACATTATTACATGCCCCAGTGTATACCTCTGATAACGGTGTATGGGTCAGACTTGCCCTTGCCCATCAGGCCAATATCTGCCTTCACAAGTTCCTTGGCCTCCAGACAGTGGATTCTCAACACTCCCTGCACACAGACAAATAGGTAGTCAATTTTCAACACAGCATTGATAAGGCTTATTTATTGTCAAGGTAGAATTTCTGACCAAGTCTCAACAAGATTGATTAAAAACTGTGGTCTCTTGAGTGATTACATGCTACAACAGCACTCTGTACTCAGATGAGCTAAAACAGTAAGACTGAAAATGTGTGTCAATAAATCACTTACAATAAAGCAACTCTTTTATCAGTTTTATAAATCATGATCATGATTATGATGATCATGATGATCATAATCATCATCATCATCATCATCATCATCATCATCATCATCATCATCATCATCATCATCATCATCATCATCATCTTCATCATCAGTATCATCATCAGTATCATCATCAGTATCATCATCATCATCATCAGTATCATCATCAGTATCATCATCATCATCAGTATCATCATCAGTATCATCATCAGTATCATCATCATCATCATCATTATCATCATCAGTATCATCAGTATCATCATCATCATCATCATCATCACTTTATCTATCCCCTTCTCCTCATCATCATCTTCTTGCTGGCCTGCATTATGTAAGGCCAAATTGTATGTCAGCCAACTGTAAGTTGATGTACTCACGTCAGGTGAAGGGAACTTGAGCTTGGATATTTTGACCCCCTTTGCCATCTCCACAACAATTCTGTTAGGCAGCACCATGATGCTAGCAATGTTCTCTTGTATAATAGTGTGTACCATGTCACTGTGAAATAGAGAATGTACCATATCACTGTGAAATAGAGAATGTACCGTATCACTGTGAAATTGAAAATGTACGATATCAATATGAACAAGAGATGTGTTTGTCAGAAACACAATGCCCCCTATTGCGCCGCTTTGAAGCCATAAATTTGACCTTGGACATTTAAGGATTCCTTGACCTTGACCTTTCACCACTCAAAATTTGCAGCTCCATGAGATACACATGCATGCCAAATATCAAGTTGCTATCTTCAATATTGCAAAAGTTATGAAGAAGGTTAAAGTTTTGGTTAAAGTTTTTGAATTTGTTTTTTTTTACCTTTGACCTTGAAGGGTGACCTTGACCTTGACCTTTCACCACCAAAATGCGCAGCTCTATGAGATACACATGCATGCCAAATATCAAGTTGCTATCTTCAATATTGCAAAAGTTATGACCAAGGTTAAAGTTTTGGTTAAAGTTTTGGGACACACATACACACACACACATACAATGACAGACAGGCCAAAAACAATATACCCCCGATCTTTCGATCCGGGGGCATAAAAAAAGTGTACCATGTCACTGTCAAATAGAGAATGTACCATATCACTATGTAATAGAAAATAAACCATGTCACTATGAAATAGAGAATGTACCATGTCACAGTGAAATAGAGAATGTACCATGTCACTGTGAAATAGAGAATGTACCATGTCACTGTGAAATAGAGAATGTACCATGTCACTGTGTAAAAAAGAATGAACCATGTCACTGTGAAATAGAGAATGTACTGTGTTACTGTGAAATAGAAAATGAACCATGTCACTCTGAACTAGAGTGTACCATGTCACTGTGAAATAGAGAATGCCAAGATGCAATATTGTCTTGAAGAGTTTTAATGGACTGTACCATGTTACTGTGGAAAGAATAGAGGAAATATTACAGATCCATTATATTTGTTGGATTTAGCGATTTTGATACATTTAAATTGTGATATGACTGACATGTTTATGCACTGTACATACAGCAAAACTGCGATAACTCGAGGTAGCACGGGACTGACATCAATGCTTGAGTAATCGCAAATTTCGAGTAATCCATGGTATTATTTGTTTTCACTGTTTCGGTTGATGATGCTTAACTTCTGACCGCAAACGTTTTATTTACATGTAAGACGGTTCTTCGAAAAGAAAATGATTTGTAAAAATCGCTATACTAAACAATAAGAATTACTATTCATTCATTTAATTTAATCAACATATACACATAACACATATTTAATCAAAAATATTCAAGCAATATTCAATGTACATGTAGCTTATTTAAAATAGCACACGGTACGTACATGCCCATGAAGGATCACTACACAGTTTGTATTTAATTTACATTTAGTCAGACTTGTATTGTGCAAAGTCTAAGATTGAAGACTGTCGCAACCTATTAGCTTCCCGGAACTGATGAGGTAAGATGTTTCGCGATAGAGAGCAGAGCATGTGTTGTTCAGGGTCTGTGCATCTCAAAGGATGACAATCTGAGTGCTTCTCAAACTGTGACTTACTTCACACCTAATCAAGCGTTTTTTGTCTGGTTGATTGCGCTGTTTTCACAACTCATATTTTTTTAGCACAGACCAGACAAGAAAGTGACTTCGAATAATTGCCAGTTAATTAGGTGTGAAATGCCTTTCAGGGACCAGCACACGTCCTTGAGTTATCGAAAATCGCATGTTTAAGTTATTGTGGGTATTTTTATATAGAAATTAAAGGAAAATGTTAGGGACTTCCTTTAATGCTCGAGTAATCGGCAGTTTTCGAGAAATCGCCAGCGCGAGTTAATGCAATTCTACTGTATTGGCAGTTTGAAATGAGTGTGATCTTAAAACATGTCATCAACAATTAAATCATGTTTTACTGTTGCATAATGTAGATTATCCTTATGTTTAATATCCTATTAGTATTTTATTTTAAAATCCCATCTCATACTTTTCAAACTGTGAATAATAACAGTTGTAATTGGAAACGCCATTATAAATATTGCTATTCAGACGTGATAAAAAAATTTAGGTGCAGACAAGCATTGCTCATATTTCGTTGAAATAGTTTGTATTGATATTAAGGTGAAAAAGCTTTGTTGCATGTCAAACATTAAAACTTTCAAGCACATAGAACATTGAGATATTTATCTTTTGACTTAAAGAGACTCACCTGAGGCCAGGTAGGTCCAGAGCATTGGCAAGATTGGTCAAGTTGAAGTCAATATTCTGAAATGTACCAAAGATTTAAATGAGCAGCGCCCAGAGAACACTGGGCTAAGATACATGTGTGAAGTGTTGTCCCAGATTAGCTTGTTCAGTTTGCACAGGATAATCAGGGATGACACCGCTTTTATGGAGTTTTTTCTTTTAAAGTAAGTCTTTTCATGAGCATCCCTGATTAACATTCTACTTGTACATTTTGTATGATGCGCGCACCAGATGGTCATTCTACAAATATAATGTATACCAGTTTGAAGCTCTACAAGTCTAATAGTGTACCAGATTGGCATAATTATTATCTACATAACTTACGGTCTATCTACAGGTGTCAAGAGAACAAGATTGTCACTCTAAGCTATCATGTCCCCCAAAGATTTACATGTATCATATACATACCGGATTATTGAGGAAGAAAACGCTGATGCCGCCAAAGAAAGGGGCCTGATTGATGAGTGGCTTCAAGATGACACGCACAGTACCGTGAAGCTGAAACAAGCAGAGAACAACAACAACTGGAAGGTGGAAAACTATAAGCTATTGAGTAGGAATGGACACATTTTGTCAAATTCAAGATGTACTTTTCAAGAATATATAGAAGTATTTTTATCCAAGTTTCAAAACAATCAAATGATATGCATAGTAAAAAATGAATGCTTGTACATTATATGTAATTTACATATAACAAGTTGTTCTGAAATCAATAATTTACAGTAAAAACATGAATCAGGAATTGATTTATTCAACTGGGCAGTTTAACTTTTATTAATCAAATAAATTTTCAATGACTAACTATGCCAATAATTTTAAATTATGGTTTGATATTTACTTCTGCACTTTAGGGCTATGTCTTATTTTATTAGCAAAAACTGCTACTTGGTACATTCAATCTCATTATATTTTACTTACTTTTCATAAATATACAGAAAATGATTTGTGTGCAACAATAACCTCAAATCAGAGATTGTAAAAGAATCTGAGATTCTACAGTTTCTTGTTTTTACTAAATCAAATTCCAATCCATGACTTAACAGTTCACATTTAAATGAGCCTCATTATAAGAAAACAGGGCTTAATGCATGTGCGTAAATTGTCATCCTAGATTAGCCTGTGCAGTCTAAACAGGCTAATCAGGGACAAAACTGTCCCATTTTATATTATTTTGCGTTTAAAAGACATCTCTTCTTAGCAAATATTCAGTTAAGGCGGAATATTTCGTCTCAGGTAAGTCTGTGCAGAATAATAAAGGAGGAGACTTTGGGCACATGCATTAATCCTTGTTTTCCGAAACAGAGGCTCCAATGCATAAGTGAGTAAGAGACGTATCAAGTGTCTGTTTGCATACTGCATTTATGTCATGAAAGTGATTGAAATAAGCCCCTGTAAATCTGTTACCTGTAGGTCCTTGATTCCAGCTGACACGCCCTTCAATTTCACCTCAATTTCACAGTCGCTGCTGTATCTAAACAAGAAGCAGACAGGACAATCAATAGCTAGCAGACATGACAATGGATTGCATAGCTATAAAAACATGACACAAGAATGCACCATTTACAAATGAGGCTTGTTCTGGAATACATGTAAATGAGCTGAAATGTATGTTTGTAAAGTGTTGCACCACATAAGCCTGTGCAGCCTGCACAGACTTATCAGGGACACTTTCCCCTCCCTTCGTAGCAAAAATCCAGTTAAGACAGAAAGTGATAAGCCTGTGCCAACAGTACAGGCTACTCTGGGATGTCATTTGACACACATGGATTAAGCTCAATTTTCCCAGGACAAGCTCAAATGTTTGTCCCAAGCAAGAAAGAAACAAGAGATGTGTTTGTCAGAAACACAATGCCCCCTATTGGGCCGCTTTAAAATAAAATTTCAATGCATCATTTGGCACGTTTAGAAATTATCTCCCTTTTAAAGCTTATAACTTCCCATGGATTATATTTTTTTACTTTTGACCTTGAAAGATGACCTTGACCTTTCACCACTCAAAATGTGCAGCTTCATGAGATACACATGCATGCCAAATATCAAGTTGCTATCTTTAATACTAGTATTGCAAAAGTTATTGCAAAAGTTTAACCAAGGTTAAAGTTTTGGGACAGAATGACAGACAGGCTGGCCAAAAACAATAAGCCCCCGATCATTCGATCCGGGGGCATAAAAATGTAATTCTGTGTACAAACATAAATCTTCAAACCATATACATGGGTAAAAAAATTTAACCAAACTAACATGAAGAAACCAATATTGTTATCAATTAACCCTTTAACACTTAGATACATGAACCTATTTGACGCATTTTTTGTCACATAAAAAGTTTGATTTTATAAAAGACCTGTCTTACTAGATTCAAGTTTTAAAGGCTTAATTTCCAACCCTTAGATACTGATGCTTAGCAGCCAACAATTGTTTGCACATAGCCATGTTTACTTTGCTTCTGAGTGGGAAAGGGTTAACCATAAAATATTCAAACTTAACTTATTCTTGAAACTAAGTGATCACTCTTATGACATGACACCTTTGATTTGCTGATAATAATGATTTATATTTATGCCTCAAGGAAATACCCAAAACGATTGTTGATACTTAGAAAATCATGTACGGAACATATTGGATGCCCACACTTCTAACATGGTGATGATTGAATTAAAACTGTTCAATGGAAAGAATGGGGCCTAATTTGCAAACATTTGCAAACCAATTGTGCCTTGTTCTGTGAAAGCTGGTCATAATGCATGTGCGTAAAGTGTCGTCCCAGATTAGCCTGTGCAGTTCGCACAGGCTAATCAGGGACGACACTTTCCGCCTAAACTTGATTTTCGGTAAGGAGGGACTTCCTTGAAACTAAAAATACCATTAAAGCGGAAAGTGTCGTCCCTGATTAGCCTGTGCGGACTGCACAGGCTAATCTGGGACGACACTTTCCGCACATGAATTAAGCCCAGTTTTCTCAGAACAAGACACAATTTACTTTTCAAATCTGCAAACGAGATACTAAACGAGTCTTGTTCTGGAAACACATGTTTGTACATGTAATGTGTCATCCCAAATAAGCGTGTTCAGTCAGCACATTTAAATTAGTAACCATAAATTCCGCTTTTTTGTTTGAAGGAAGTCTTTACTAAATGATAACCCAATGAAAGCGGAAAGTGTCATCACTGATTAGCCTGAGCTGACTGCACAAGCTATCTTGGGACAAAACCTAACACACATGCATTAAGCCCAGTTTTTCCGAGAATGAGGTTCAA
This sequence comes from Dreissena polymorpha, assembly GCF_020536995.1. Lineage (NCBI taxonomy): Eukaryota > Metazoa > Mollusca > Bivalvia > Myida > Dreissenidae > Dreissena > Dreissena polymorpha. The sequence goes on from NC_068356.1 coordinate 83,828,001, forward strand.
ATAGTGATTGCATGCCGAGACTGTTTGTCCTCTTACACACAACTTACATGATGTCCAGGTCCATGTAGATCTCATCTCTCTTGACTTTCTCAGTGTACACCTTCACACCTCCTATACGAGGAGGCTGAAACATGAACCAAACTTATAGCAGAAAATCCTAACTAGTACACAAAGTTGTTTTTTTGGCATAGTTGTCATAGCTATTTATTTTTTTCTCTAGATTCTTTGTGATAATTTATACAGTGGGAACAAATAATGAAAATGGAATTGGGCCAATATTCTGCATAAAGGAAATGCAAACTTTTTGCTTACATAATTCAATAACAGTTGCATACGTTTTGATGATTACACAGCCATGTATTGTTACAATTAAGCAATGAAAATAAAGTAGTAAGCATATCTATAACTTAAACTACAGAGACAAATACAAGTTTGCACAGTTTGCCATATTTAATTTTATGCTAAGAATGTTACGTAATGACCTTTCTTATAATGAACTATTATATTGTATTTGGCATCCATACGCGATGCTGAGAGGGGACACAGGTCAATCATAACATACTACCAGCTCACAGGTGCTTGTAAGTAGGCTGCAGTACTGTTGTTGTTTTTGACACTACACCCTATATCATGGTAAATGTCAACAATTAAAAAATAAGTAATATTTTTCTAGACAAAATTGATGGGCCTTAAATTCCCCATCTCAATGTATCATTGTGTAAAAGTTGTATCATACTTTTCCACTTTTGTTTTATTGAATTTTTAAATGATGTTTAAAATACTTAAAAAAGCAAAATTCCAGTAATATAATTCAGGAATCGGCCCTTTTACTGAACCCTGTTAAACCTTTAATACTAAGGCAAACACTTTTTTGCTTGTAATCCTTTCAAGGCTTCTTTTCCAACCCTAAGATACTGATGAGTTACTCACAGGCTGTTCTGGTTGCATGCAGGTTAAATATGGCCATTTTCAGTTTTCTTCTGAGCGAGAAAGGGTAAAATACTGAACAAAACAAGCTTAATTTACTTACAATGTCTCCAAGGTCAATGTTGACAAACTTGAAGGAGCCCATCAGGCTGGTAGAGTCCTGTACAGTCTTCTGTACCTGGGTCATCAACAGGGTCTGTACGTACTCACCGATGAACGGCCACATCTGGTAAATAATCTGGCAAAAAAGAAAAATTTGTAAGAAAAAAAATAGGTTTGAGCCATGCTCTGATAAAACCAGGCTTAATGCATGTGAGTTAAGTGTTGTCTCAGATTAGACTGTGCTGTCTACACAGGCTAATCAGGAACCACACTTCCACTAAACCTAGATTTTCATTTAAAAGAGGCTTCATTTATAGGCAAAATACCATAAAAGCCACAATGTTGTCCCTGTTTCGTCTGTGCTGACTGCACATGCTTATCTGTGACAACACTTATGCACATACATTAAGTCCCATAGTCCCACAGCATGGCTTGTTAACAGGTTCTGCTGTGAAAGTAATGCAAAACCTTCAAGACAATACACAATACTATAAGTTTAACTCTATGGTCTATTTAAGGATAGATCTTTAAGAGATTTTGACGTGTTTCGATACTTAAGCAATCTAGTTTTTTATTTCACAAATATGTATCAGCCATTTGGAATTACATAGCCCAGTTGAGGGCGCAGAGGAAAGTGGCAAACAAAACCTGCATTTCATAAACACAATGCCCCCCTACTGCGCTTTGAAGCCGCATCACAGCTATTCTAGAGAAAGTCCAAGGTCCATAATTTTTCACCAAATAAATGGACTGGAACGAAACTCACACTTCATCTGTAAATCATGTAGATTATTATAGACTCACATGCCAAACATCAGCTCATTAACAGAAATAGTTGCATAAAAAGCCTCCTGAATATGGTTATTAAAGAGAAAATTTCCTAGGCCCATAGCTGCATCAAAAATCAATGGACCGGAACGAATTTCACACTTCATCTGTAGGCCATGTAGGTAGACCCACATACCAAAAATCAGCTAAATATCTGAAAGTGTTGGGTAAAAAAACCCTCAAAAAAACAGAATGCAATACAAACAGATGGACAGACAGACCAAGAGACAGTGCGACTGCTATATGCCTACCTACCAGGGGCATAAAAAACAAGTTAATTATTGTAATACAAATGTACAAACTAGTTTGTAAAATAACAAAATACTTGCCACCATGAAAAACTTATTTTTCTAATTATTGCTAATCTAATTAAATTTGGTTAAAGATTTGCTACACAATTCCATGCTTTTAATACAGAACTAAAGGAAGAGGTTTCAATAAGTTTCATTTAGTCATTAAAAGTGGACTAACCTTGTTGACCCATTCTGCCCTCTCCACATCTGGGAAGAAGACCTGAAAGACAACCAACCAATATACTTCAAGACTTAATTAAAGGCCATGCTCCGGGGAAAAAAGGTGCTTAATGCATGACTGTGCATAAAGTGTCATCCCCCGAAACTTTCCTCCTTCATGGAATTTTTCATTTAATTTAAGGAAGTCTCTTCTAAACAAAAATATAGTCTAGGCTGTAAGTGTGATCCCTAATTAGCCTGTGTGGACTGAACAAGCTTATCTGGGACAATACTGTATGCACATGAATTATACCCCATTTTCCCCAGAGTGTGGGCTACCATAACTTTAAATGTCGCTTTTTATGATTTTTGACTGGCGCGACTTTATAGTACAGGTATGTCAATACTATATAAACTGTACGCTGAAGTTTCTTTAGCTACACATGTAACCTCAGTAGCTTGAACTTGCTTCATGTACAATATAAAATGAGCAGCCATACTGCTGTGGATTCAGTCTTGTGCAGTGTTTTTCAGTTAAGCTGTTTCATCCAAGGCCAGCAGTCCCCTATGAATAATTCATGATATTGCAATGGCTTCTTGACAGAATTCCACCAAACCTTTGGCTAAGTATCTTTTTCAAAAATGGAAAATGAGTTGTAAATTAAGCCTTTTAGTTTCTTAAAGTTACTCAGGATTAGTGACAGTTTGATGCTTCTAGCTAAAGCTTGGAAGGCTCTTTGTTTATGTAATGAATTTCTTTTCCATTCAAAGATATTATTAACCATTTTACATTAATTTCTTAATTAACATGTACAGCCTGTATTTGGAAAATGGATCATTTCATGGACAATATGTATTTATGAACAACCATTATTTGTAAATTAAAATAATTTAAAATAAATCAAACTGGTATTTGAAATATATTTTAATTAACATATATTTGTCTTCTCTTTTTTTCCACTGTTTCTTTTAGGAATGTGTGTAACAAGATCAGACAATGTAAAAAAACACTCAATCATGGACATGTTCAACCTAAATGATGTGATGGTCAGTACGCAAGGTGACAAATTTAGAAGTGGTATAAATTTATGCTCAGAGGGTATAATATTATGTAAGCCGTTTTATCCTAAATTTCCATCTGCATGTAAACGCTTCCCTTAACAAACTTAAGAACTTTTGATTTATGATAATCGATAAATGAAACAATTATTTTGTTAAATTATGTTATCAAAAGTGTTTTTGTACTTGCTTGCGCCCACTGTATACTGTTTTTTAAATTTATGATTTGTTTGTATATGATTTAGCAATCAGTGAGTAACTTCAGTAACCTTAAAGTAAATGTTTTTGAATGCTTGAAATCTGTTTATAGTCCATTTAACAAGAGCAAATTTTCCTTTATGTACATGAATAAATATGAAATATTATGTCCATGTAAAGGGGAGCATTTAGCCTTAACGTCTGTATATAAGCCTGTCACATACACTACATAGCATACAGTCATCCAGGTGTGAATATGTTTTTATTACCAGAGCGGGTCTATACATTTCATTACTCCCAAATGACTAATCATAGCCAGTGTACAAAGAGTAGCTATTACATGTCTGTACTTGACTGGACTTTGACCAATATTGACCATGACCAATGTGAACTCTCTAAAGAAATGCTACATTAAATGAACATTTGAGCCTCACTCTGGGAAAATGGGGCTTAATGCATGTGTGTTAAGTGTTAATTTTGGCTTTTATTGAATTTCTTGCTTAAAAGAAGCCTCTTATTGACAAAATTCAGTCTAGGTGGAAAGTGTCGTCCCTGAGAGATTAATAATTGATATAGGAATGTACAGCAGATACCACAATTTTGTGCTGACCATACCTCTTTATTCCTTACACATAATGATTGTTATTTTCACTCAGAACTGCCCCTAGCAATGCCAGGTGAGTCATGAGATCAGTCTCATGGCCTATGGGTGATATCAAACGCCCGATTGGGGCAGCGCATGAGAACTTTGTCGTTCTTCGACACTGCCTGAAGCAAATCTTGCGTTCGCTCATAAATATTCTGATATCGTGGCGGGAAATTCACATGGAATATATTGTGACCAAAAAAAATTAAAACAAGCTTTTTGTATCTCGTTAAATCTATGTTGCCATACCACATCTAACATTTAAATTTTGGCTATTACTATAAGGAACACTGATTTGTTATGGGATAACTTTATTTTACAAAATATTTAACAACATTTTAGCTGATTTTGAGTATTTATGTGGCTTGAAAGGGGAACTTAGTTTTGTCTCTTATATTTTAGTCTGTGTGGACTGCACAGGCTAATCTAGGATAATACTTTGCACCCATGCATTAAGCTCTGTTTTCCTAAAGCAAGGCTCATATACTTACAGTCATGTTATATTGTTTTAAATTGGCAAACATCATACAATATTGGGTTTTGCAAAAACCTGGTTCCACCACAAACATTGTGCACTTTCTTTAAACTCATACATTCCTTATCACTGGTTAACAAGGTCAGTTCAGTGTAAGCCTTTACAGAAATCTTCCCTGAAAGCAAGAAAAGGCTATTGATGAAGTATGAGGTTAATTAGGGCAATTAGATCAAATTAAATGAGTGATTTGAGTGTATGGGAAAAAAACAGGGCTTGAATGAAATACGAACATATCATATATTTTTATTATGATCAAACAAATTTGTTTAATTGATATCCCCCGCCATTACTAAGAAGTTGTGACAGACGGACAGACTGACTGACAGATGGGCAGAAAATGCTTAAACTATATCCCTCCGCATTTGTGGGAGGATAACAAGAGCACCGCATAACGGGTGCCACGCTCGGCTGCGAAAGCCTATGTTAAAGTTTTATATAAGAGGTCACAGTGACCTTGACCTTTGACCTACTGACCCGAAAATGGGTGTGGCGTGTAGAATTCATCAAGGTGCATCTACATATGAAGTTTCAAAGTTGTAGGTGGAAGCACTTTGATTTTAGAGCCAATATTAAGGTTTTAGCACGACGCCATGGGCGGACAGCGAGCTGGCTATGACAAAACCTTGGGTTTTCTCCGAAAACAGCCGAGCTAATAACAAAGTTATGTTAAATACACAATACTGTATGCCATTCCATATTAACACATAGTATCATATGACGTGGTATGGTTAATATCATCATACAATTATGTTCAGTTTCAATAAACATAAACATTTTATAAATGGGATTTCCCTATACATAATTGATAGTGCAAATTCCAGCATATATATGTATTAGGGTACAAACATGTAATTTTAGGGTCAGGGCTTAACCCTGAACAAAGAAATTCTTCTCATCAATTTGTACAGACCATTACTATCAAGCTGCATTCAATAATAAGAATTAAACTTTGAAGGTTCTGGGTTTTATTTTTAAAATGATCTTTGACAATCCTTGCTTTCATTAAAAAAAATAAAAAATATTGGTAGCTGTTAGTTAATTAGCCAGTAATTTTCATCAACTTAAAGTTAGATTTGCTTGAATAATTAATATAACACAGGACTGTAAATGATATAGGTATGCCTGCATACTTATGCCTGTATCTGGAATTTTGTGATAAGAACTTCAATCATTAATTATGCATTTAAAGGGGCCTTTTCACAGATTTTGGCATTTTTTTAAACTTATTCATTAAATGCTTTATATTGATAAATGTAAACATTGGATCATAAAAGCTCCAGTAAAAATCAAGAAAAAAATTTAAAAAAGGAAAAGAACATTGCCCGGAGCAGGTTTCGAACCAATGACCCCTGGAGTCCTGCCAGAGTCCTGAAGTAAAAACGCTTTAGCCTACTGAGCTATTCCGCCGAGTACACATTCTTGCCGTATTTTATACCTTATATAAGCAATCTTCGTAGTTTCACAAAATTTAACGACAAAAACAGAACTCTCCAAATTATTCAATCGTTTCGCGTTGCAACGCTTCATAATTTTTAGGTTTTAAAATCGTCAAAAGATGCATATAATGGCTATATTAGAGCATGGTTAATGTTCAGTATTACTGTTTCCTCACAAATATCATAACTAAAACGAAAACTTACGAATCTGAAACAACTTTTTTCAATTTTGTCAATTTACCAAAGCGTGAAAAGATCCCTTTAATACCGCAGACAAGAGATGTGTTTGTCAGAAACACAATGAACCCTACTGCGCCGCTTTGAACTAATTTTTTTATTTTTTTTATTATATCCCTTTAAAAAATATTTCTCTACTTCCCTAGTTAAAATGATCTGTACCTGCCAAATTATATACAAGAGCATCGCCTTGCGGGTGCAGACCGCTGATCTATTTTCTTTTTAAAGGTGAAGGGACTCTCAATTTCAATCACAAAGGAGGAAGGGGTGGAGTGGGGGGGAGGGGATTCTTGGGTGCGATGGTTGGACGGTATTTCAAAAATAAAATAATAAAACTAAATATTTTTGTTTTTTAACCGTTTCAACAAAAAAAAAATTGGGGGGGGGTGGGGTGGGGGGGTATAGTGTGAGGGTGTGGTGGTCATTTGTAAGATGATCTTAAAGAAAAAAAAAATTAGGGGGGGGGGATTCGGGGGGGAGGGCACGGGGGATGGTTTGGGTGGAGTCTATTGTGGTATGTCACTGGAAAGAGTAGTTTTGTCAAAGTATCAATCAAATCTAATCATAAATAAAGAAGTTATGGCAATTTTAGCAAAATTTAATAATTTGACCTTGAGAGTCAAGGTCATTCAAAGGTCAAGGTAAAATTCAACTTGCCAGGTACAGTAACCTCATGATAGCATGAAAGTATTTGAAGTTTGAAAGCAATAGCCTTGATACTTTAGAAGTAAAGTGGATCGAAACACAAAATTTAACCATATATTCAAAGTTACTAAGTCAAAAAAGGGCCATAATTCCGTAAAAATGACAACCAGAGTTATGCAACTAATCCTTTTACTGTACCCTTATGATAGTTTGCAAGTGTTCCAAGTATGAAAGCAATATCTATGATACTTTAGGGGTAAAGTGGACCAAAACACAAAACTAAACAAAATTTTCAATTTTCTAAGTATAAAGGGCCCATAATTCCGTCCAAATGCCAGTCAGAGTTACATAACTTTGCCAGCGCAGTCCCCTTATGATAGTTAATAAGTGTTGCACAAGTATGAAAGCAATAGCTTTGATACTGTAGGAATAAAGTGGACCTAAACACAAAACTTTACCAAATTTTCAATTTTCTAAGTATAAAAAGGGCACATAATTCTGTCAAAATGCCAGTCAGAGTTACATAACTTTGCCTGCACAGTCCCCTCATGATAGTAAGTAAGTGTACCAAGTTTGAATGCAATAGCGTTGATACTTTCTGAGAAAAGTGGACCTAAACGCAAAACTTAACTGGACGCCAACGCCGACGCCAAGGTGATGACAATAGCTCATAATTTTTTTTCAAAAAATAGGTGAGCTAAAAAACTAAAAATAGAAATTATCTTCCTTTAAAGTTCGTTATTTCCCTTGGATTTAGTTTTTTGACCTTTGACCTTCAAGAATGACCTTGACATTTCACCACTCAAAATGTGCAGCTCCATGGATACACATGCATGCAAAATATCAAGTTGCTATCTTCAATATTGAAAAAGTTACAGCCAATGTTAAAGTTTTTGGACAGACGCACAGACAGACAGTTCAACTGCTATATGCCATCCTACCGGGGGGGGGGGGGGGGGGGGGGGGGGGCATTAAACAGCACACAGTGACAGTCACGGAATGACCTTTTTGTAAACCATGAACTAGCATTCACATGTTTCTGACAGGTTTATTGCACTATATTACTTAATAATGGTGTGAAACATAATTATTCTACTGAAGATAATGGTTAATATGGTTACAACTGACTGGTCGCTATAATATTAGAATTTTTTATCTCACCTTTTCAAATCAACCTCCGACAAACACTGCATATAGCAGACTATTGTTTTCCATCTCCAAATATGAAGTCCAAGCTTTCTCAAAGGTCATAACCAAATCTAAATACAAAACATCAATCAAAACCTGTATATCTGTCAATTGTTTTTCCTAAGAAAACATATGAAGTAATTTTGCTTAATGTCAAAAGAACCTTGGACATTTTCAAAGTACATTTTTAACTGATTCGTTAAGAGTAACATACATGTCACAAAATAAGATGCAAACATAAAGTCATTAGTCTGTGCCCTTGAAAATATTGTGCAATTCTAAAGCAACAAGCATTTAGCATCACAGCTGTTAGTTGCAATTCAGTTTGCTGCAATGGTTTTGCAATTGTGAACACGTAAGGATACACAATTTGAACATGGCAATATCAACAGCAAGAAACAATGATCCAGAGGTTGCAATTGTAAAGTCTATACTTCATGTTTACCAATTGTAAACCTCACTTTGTGGTAATAAATGAGTGTGTAGCAGTCAGAAACCCACAATAAAGCATAATTTATCATTATTACGGTCACTGAGCCCACTCAGTTTTCAAACCTTTACCACTTAGATAGGTATTTTATAGATATGAGCATGTCTCTGAGAAACCAGATAATGCAAGTCTGTAAAGTTTAGTCCTAGATTAGCCTGTGAAGTCCACTGTGACAGTCTAATAAGGGATGACACTAATTGATGACATTTTCAGATTGAATATAATTTTTAATTCAAGGCAAGTCTTTTTTTTAAAGAAAATTCAGCCTTGACAGAAAATGTTGACCCAGATTAACGAACTGTGCAGACTAATCTGAGACTATACTTTTGTGCAGGCATTAGACCTGCACTTCCCAGATTGCAACAAGATATAATTGTAACAAGATAGACTAAGTGAAATTTACATATTCAATATAAGATTCAGGTGTTAACTTGAGGCTGTTCAGCCATGCTTCTGTACTACTAGAAAGCATTTAATGAAAATGATTAAATGTGTGGGATTTACAAGCCCGTAAATAGCAAAGAATTTGTTATGCCTCAAACCATATCCTGTGAGAGTTGCATAGGCTCAGTTTGACAAATTTACCCCCCCCCCGCATCAATATGCTGATTTTGCACAACTACCTGATTTTGGCATACCTCTATTGAATTTAAAGTTTGTGGTTATTGTAACCTACATGTATACTAAAAAGTATTATTTAATAATATCTCAATGAATAAACTTAATACAATAATAGCATTAAATCTCATGTACAACTGTACCACCATCTACATTAATTGTTTTAATGGGCACAGGAGAAAATATCACAGTCGAGTAGAGAATATGGAATAGTTTCTCTATAATGCATACAAAAATAATTTATAACACAAGTGGCAAGAGTAGAAAACAAACAAACTATTAAGTATCAACACTGAAATTATAAACTAAACACACAATTATGCAATTTAAATTTAAACTTAAATGTGATTGATTGGTGAGAATATGGGAACTTTACAACTTGCTCAGAAAAGGAAGAACAGTAACTGGTGATAAAATTGATATCGGACTGACTTCAATTCATAATCAATCATCTGTAGTCATCAACTTGTCCATGCTGATCAGGGCTCTTGTTTGGCTGTTGTGGGGCCGAAATACCGCCAGATTTCCCCCTTGAAATAGTATACTTTTTTCCCCTATTTCAGCTAAAAATTCCCCCCTCCAAATTTTTTCTTTCTTATTTTTTTTTAACTTTTATACCTTTGTTGCCAGCTGGTATCATGCTATTAACCTTTGATTAAATGTTTATTTATGTAAATTACATTAAAATATAGCAATTTTAAGTGTTGAATGGCTGGTGAAAAGATCTTCTAAAATTCCCCTTTTCGTCCAAAACGACGCGAAATTCCCCCCTCTAAGGGCCCCGGCCCCAATCCCCCAAAGTGTAGCAATTTAGGGCCCTGCTGATGACAATGGTCACCTCCAACATTTCCTTGAAGAGCCATTGAAAGTTTTAATGTCATTCATAAACAGGGACTGTTAACTGAACTATGCCATCAATCAAAACACTCTAATGCCCAATTTAATGTAACACTGTAATACAAATCATTCACAGGGTCAGCATTACCTAGCTCTGGTGTTTATGAAATACCTGGCTGACATTGAGTCTGCAAGAACTGTTGAGTATTCATATCATGAACAAATATTATCTAATATATTACCATTTATTATTGTTATAAATAATGATATTTTTAAAAGAACCTTAATTATTTTGTTTCTTACATTTTATCAATTCTGAATTATAAAATGAGGATCATGGATAATATATTGAGTCCAGTGCATAGATTTTGATTATAATGTCCCAAAGTGGTGAGAGAAAACGCTGTATAGTGAAATCATTTGGGAGGAAATCGATGTGGTAAAGTGTTATGGACAGGGGGTGGCTTTTCAAAGGTCACGGGTTGCTGGGGCAGGTTAGACTGTATTCATTTTACCAAAATTGCATTGAAAATCTATGGCTTATATAAATGCTCTTGTATCCGTATTTACTGGAAAAACCAGTACTTGGTGTCTTAGGAAGTGATTGAAAGAATGCTCCAATGGTGGGGATTGAACTTGCGAATTTTCATTACAGAGACTTGTTCACAGTTTCTATCTGTAAAAGCCAAGAATGTATCAACCGATCTGTAGAGCTCCATTATAATGACAAGAATAGTCAAAGAAAGAAAAAAGTTTGTCCCTGCTGGCTCCAGCCAGTGTTCTTTAGATTAAAACTGTCTGAACCGCCCAAACTACCTCACTGTTGTTATAAAATTCAACATATGAACCGACTCATTCAACATTGTTGTGATTTTTACACTTTATACTTTTTACAAGTGTCAAATTCAAATGATGATAAAGCAAAGTACCCTAATTTCGACAGTTCAAGGTAAGAATGTGTACACCAATTTGTATGATCGGTATCCTCGTTACTTTGACATACCATTAACGTACCTTATTGCATCCCGTGCTTTTTAAGTGTTGACTGTCAGGTAAGGATGGTTTATACTTATCGTATTTACTTAAAACGTTGACGAAGTATGAGATCGTTATTTCGACATAGTGCCCCTTATTTAGACACACATATTTATTTTTTTAATTCTATCGCGGCACAGGCTAAATTTCATATAAACAAAGAAGAAAATCGTCTATATGAGTTTTTCTGCAATAATTATCATGGGAGGCGGGTATACCTTGCAATCAAGCACTGCGACTTAACAAAACATGCCGATACATTTTTCACCAACGTAATAATCCGGTACTTTATGAATGAAAGCGGATCTGATCAACAGAACAGCCAAAAGTTATTTTTATGGGGCGGAACTTCACATAAAATTGTACACAAGAAAAATAAGATGCATTGTATTAATCTTTAGTAAAAACTGTGTTACATGTACAATCGAAATTATTCGTGTATGTTATAGTTTGTTGTCTATTAACCCCCAACCAGAAGTTTAGATGCGTGGTTTTAAATCACTTCTGCTTCGGTCTCGTGATTTAATCCCTACGCAACTTTACTTCCGGCCGTGGGTTATTCTACAACAAACTATAACGTACACAAATTATTTCTTAAATAACATCAATACAAGCAGTTAATTATATTTAAACAAACGATGTGTACATCAATTCATTACACATCAAACTTTCACAACCAGTCAATCAATAATAATTCATTTGAAGAATCAAAGCAGGAAATATTTGCATTAATGCGTAAATGTTGATATCCATTTGGCAAGATTAAACTACAAACAATATTCACAGTGGAATGGGTAGTTGACAATGTGATCGGCTGGTATTTCGAACAACACCGCATCCCCGGTACACGTGATATGCCAGCAACGGGGCATGCCAAGCACGTTATCCTATTCGTCTATGTCACCTTCATCAGACCCACAGCCCGGACAAGATCTTTCCTCATCTATGTCATCGTCTGTGTCAGCCAGTCGTGGTGTCTCGTTCATATCAGATTCCTAATCTATGTCATCGTCTGTGTCAGCCAGTCGTGGTGTCTCATTCATATCAGATTCATCATCTATGTCATCGTCTGTGTCAGCCAGTCGTGGTGTCTCATTCATATCAGATTCCTCATCTATGTCATCATCTGTGTCAGCCAGTCGTGGTGTCTCATTCATATCAGATTCCTCATCTATGTCATCGTCTGTGTCAGCCAGTCGTGGTGTCTCATTCATATCAGATTCCCCATCTATGTCATCGTCTGTGTCAGCCAGTCGTGGTGTCTCATTCATATCGTCTGTGTCAGCCAGTCGTGGTGTCTCATTCATATCAGATTATCGTCTGTGTCAGCCAGTCATGGTGTCTTATTCATATCAGATTATCGTCTGTGTCAGCCAGTCATGGTGTCTCATTCATATCAGATTCCGAGGACTCTGAGACCGACTCTGTCCTTTTCCGCTTCGACTCTTTATGATTTGTGCAGCCTTCAGTGACCGTTCTTCTTCTCGCTTTTTCTTTTCCTCTTTTCTTAGTGCTTTCTTCTTATCTTTTTCTTCGAGCTTTTGTTTCCTCATTTCCGTTCTTAAAAGTTGTCTTTGTTTCTTAGCTTCTTAGTCTTCTTCTTGTTGTCTTCTCTTTCTTTTAATATCTTTAGGGCCTCTTTTCCGGACAATGACTTTGGTAACCGCTGTTTCATGGTGTTTGGCTTCTTTCTTATGACTTCTGGAACCTTCAGTAGATTGAAAGCACGCGACACGGACTTATCTCATGTCTGTGTGACGTACATCCCTTGTTTTTGGTCTGACGGACCAACATTTGTAGATTCTTTCCCCCATCTCTTCTGTCTGTATAACCAATCTCCATCATTGGTTCTGTGTTCATTTCCGTTTCAGGTTTCTCCTGCGTATGCCTATCTTGAATCTCTTTCTCACCAGTGCTTGCAGGTTTGACCGTTTCATCGTTGTGTGTTACCTGGGCAGGACTGCTTTCAATTTCACCATCAACCTCACAAATTATAGCCTTTGATGGATTAAGTTTTGTCATATTGATGTTCTTGGGGTCGAATGGAAATATTCCGCATTTCAAAAAGCAGTGGACAGCATTTTCCAACTTTGCTACTCTTACTCATGCCTTTCGGAAGACGCCAGGGAACTGTTTCTTTGTCAATGCTTGCCCTAGATTGGATAGTTGCCAAGCCTTGACCTCCTTCGTCCATGCAGCTTTCATGGGCGAGAAGAACCCAATATCACATGGCTGGAGGATGTGTGTGGCGTTCTCGAGAAGACATTATAGAATAATGTCGTTGCTAAAGCAGTAGTAAGCGGCAGATAGCGACATGTGTGTAGAATGCCTGTCAACCAGCAGCAAAACAGGTTTAGGGATGTTGTGCTTCCCAATCTGCAACTTCCTTCTTCTGTAGGTAAGTCTTAAGTCCAGCAAACCACCCTTCGACCATCTCAATACTAATCAAAGCCCTCTGGTGCCCCAATGCCATAGCCTTCCGTTCAGTAATATCTGGATGCCTTTTGATAAAGCCTTGGTGCCAGTGTTTACCAGGAAGATTGTCTTTGAATGGGGTAGATCTACCATCTGTGTCAAGGAATTTCTTTATCTCAATAGTACTGTCATGGCGCTTTAAAGGGTATCCAGTAGAAGCCATCATTTTCATGTAGTCTATCAAAACTACTTGAATTAGAGATCAGACACCATGCTGAATGTGTAAAACGTACTAAGTGACCCAGTGACCTAGTTTTTGACCCGGCATGACCCATATTCGAACTTGACCTAGACATCATCTAGATACAACTTCTGACAAGGTTTGGTGATGATTGGATGAAAACTACCTGAATTAGAAAGCGGACACCATGCTCAATGTTTAAAAAACACTAAGTGACCCCGTGACCTAGTTTTTTACCTGCCATGACCCATGTTCAAACTTGGCCTAGACATTATCTAGATACAACTTCTGACCAAGTTTGGTGAAGCTCTGATGAAAACTAATTGAATTAAAGAGCGGACAACATGCTGAATGTTTAAAATGCACTTAGTGACCCCGTGACCTAGTTTTTGACCCGGAAAGGCCCATGTTCGTACTTGTTCTAGACATCATGTAGATACAACTTCTGACCAAGTTTGGTGAAGATCGGATGAAAACTACTTGAATTAGAGAGCTAGGACAGACTGACCGACAGACAGTCACCGACAAGCTCACTCCTATATACCCCCCAAAACTTCGTTAAGTGGGGGTATAATTAAAATGGATGTAGAACTTTTCTCTAAACATAAAGAATCAGCCATAGAAATTAAGTGAATTCATTGTCAGATCTGCTTATTTCAATGTACAGGAATAGTAAGCATTGTGTGCCGGAGCTCCTAAATCATGGCACAGCTGAGCCATTCAGATATTATCACCAGCTAAGTGACACATATCAATCCTGAAGTTTATTTAAGGCGTGACCCCTTTTTCAAATCTAGAATTTGTGATGAGAATTACAGAGAAAGCAAATGGAAAACACAGGGAAATACAACCGACTGTGAGAAAGTTGAACATTTTGGAAAGCAAGAGACTGTCTGAAATAGTCAGTGCTTATTTGGAAATCCATAGCTCATAAATCTGGCCTGCTGTCTTGTTTACATGTACATCATGCTAGACTTTCTCATTCTACATTGTATTTTGCTTCAGCTATAACAAGTTTGGTGAAGATCGGATGAAAACTACTTGAAATAGAGAGCAGAGACCGTGCTGAATGTTAAAAACGCACTAAGTGACCCCGTGACCTAGTTTTTGACCCGGTAGGGCCCATGTTTGAACTTGGCCTAGACGTCATCTAGATACAACTTGTGAACAATTTTGGTGAAGATCGGATGAATACTACTTGAAATAGAAAGCGGACACCATGCTGAATGTTAAAAACGCACTCACTAAGTGACCCCGTGACCTAGTTTTTGACTGGGCAGGGCCCATGTTCGAACTTGGCCTAGACGTCATCTAGAGACAACTTGTGAAAAAGTTTGGTGAAGATCGGATGAAAACTACTTGAAATAGAGAGCGGACACCATGCTGAATGTTAAAAACGCACTAAGTGACCCCGTGACCTAGTTTTTGACCTGGCATGGCCCATGTTCGAACTTGGCCTAGACATCATCTAGATACAACTTGTGAAAAAGTTTTGTGAAGATCGGATGAAAAGTACTTGAAGTTGAAGTAGAGAGCGGACACCATGCTGAATGTTAAAAACGCACTAAGTGACCCCGTGACCTAGTTTTTGACCTGGCAGGGCCCATGTTCGAACTTGGCCTAGACGTCATCTAGATACAACTTGTAAACAAGTTTGGTGAAGATCGGATGAAAACTACTTGAAATAGAGAGCGGACACCGTGCTGAATGTTAAAAACGCACTAAGTGACCCCGCGACCTAGTTTTTAACCCGGCAGGGCCCATGTTCGAACTTGGCCTAGAAGTCATCTAGATACAACTTGTGAACAAGTTTGGTGAAGATCGGATGAATACTACTTGAAATAGAGAGCGGACACCATGCTGAATATTAGAAATGCACTAAGTGACCCCGTGACCTAGTTTTTGACCCGGCAGGGCCCATGTTCGAACTTGGACTAGACATCATATAGATACAACTTGTGAAAAAGTTTTGTGAAGATCGGATGAAAAGTACTTGAAGTAGAGAGCGGACACCATGCTGAATGTTAAAAACGCACTAAGTGACCCCAAGACCTAGTTTTTGACCTGGCAGGGCCCATGTTCGAACTTGGCCTAGACGTCATCTAGATACAACTTGTGAACAAGTTTGGTGAAGATTGGATGAATACTACTTGAAATAGAGAGCGGACACCGTGCTGAAAGTTAAAAACGCACTCACTAAGTGACCCCGTGACCTAGTTTTTGACCTGGCAGGGTCCATGTTTGAACTTGGCCTAGACGTCATCTAGATACAACTTGTGAAAAAGTTTTGTGAAGATCGGATGAAAAGTACTTGAAGTAGAGAGCAGACACCATGCTGAATGTTAAAAACGCACTAAGTGACCCCAGGACCTAGTTTTTGACCAGGCAGGGCCCATGTTCGCACTTGGCCTAGACATCATCTAGATACAACTTGTGAACAAGTTTGGTGAAGATCAGATGAAAACTACTTGAAATAGAGAGCGGACACCATGCTGAATGTTAAAAACGCACTAAGTGACCCCGTGACCTAGTTTTTGACCCGGCAGGGCCCATGTTCGAACTTGGCCTAGACATCATCTAGATACAACTTGTGAAAAAGTTTGGTGAAGATTGGATGAAAACTTCTTAAAATAGAGAGCGGACACCATGCTGAATGTTTAAAACGCACTAAGTGACCCGGTTATCTAGTTTTTGACCCTGCAGGGCCCATGTTTGAACTTGGCCTAGACATCACTAGATACAACTTGTGAACAAGTTTGGTGAAGATCGGATGAAAACTACTTGAAATAGATAGCGGACACTTAATACGGACCGACCGACAAGCTCACTCCTATATACCCCCCTAAACTTCGTTTGTGGGGGTATAAGTACAATGTATTCCTGCGAAAAAAAACGAAAAGAGACTTACTGTTTGTTGCTGCGTGTCTTACCGCTTTGTATAAGGGCCGCAAGCGCGTAAAAACACAAAACAATCCGTGATATTTAACCTTGGCTTACGGAATAAACAAACGCAACTTTAATGGATGAAATATTTTGATGATGTCAGAAATATATGAAGTCTTCAAAAATAAACTTAAGGTGACTAGAACGCACCGAACTAGGCTGAATTAGATAAAAGATATCAAAGCATGTCAAAATAACAGACATGTCGACATTACGTGACTTTGCTCTAATACATAAACCAAGCTGTATTTTCAAGTATGAGTCTATGCCATCAGTATTTTTTATCAATGCTTTAATGTGTTGTTTTTTTTTAATCGCTGGCAAAAAATTCAACAATCAGGCCTTTTCCGCCCTATGCCACGGGTCCGAAATTCGGCCCCATTCCCAATGCAAATCTGGTTGTTTTTTTTCCCAATTGAAAAAAAAAATCCCAATCCCCCCCTAATTTTTTTTAACCTTTAAATATATAAGTTAACCTGATCCAGTGTAGAAAATAGAAAATATTGCATAATTAAATTATATGTTGCCTTGAATTTGTTTTAAAAACAGTAAAATATGTTAAATTTATTATTTAAGACTTTCCTTATTTTCCCCAAAATCCGACGTTTCGCGCTATTTTTTCACCTCAAAAAGGCCAGACCCCTTTCCCAAAATTGGATAAAAAAAAAGCACTTATCACACATGTTCATTAATTTTTGTAAAATGTTTATATGTTATCAAAATAGTCGTTATTTACCAGTTAACAGCTTCTTTGAATTATAAGAAACACTATTTACATGCGATTATTTTTCCCAATTGAGCCAGTTTTGCGATTTTTTTTCCCCCAAAATGGGATTTTTCACGACACGAAATTCCCATAATTCCAGTGTGGCGTTTTCCCAAAATGGAGCGGAAAAGGTCTGAAGATTGTTATCTTGACAATATGTGAATGTGTCCCTTTAAACATCTCATTATGATTATACGTAACTCACCCACGATGGTAGATCTTCCACTCTTGCAAGTATTGCCTCTTTTTCATTTTTAGCTGCTTCCTGTGATATTTCTATTTTCTTTTGCTGTAATTTATTGTGCTTTTCTTTCCAAACAACAAGCACTAGCCCTAATAAAATCCACGCAGGGCTAACATTAAAGTATCCGACACCCCAGACGCCTAATGCAGCACTTGCATACTTAAAGTATCTTTTTATTACAGCTATCAACAACGTTTCTTCTTTAACGGCCTGACGTTTTTTTGCAGGTGTAACGTTTTCCATCTTGTTTTCACTCGCCATTTTGTGGCCTTCGCGTTCCGTCAGTCAATATTGATGCTTAGCTGTTATATTTTCGGACATGTTACCTGGATCGTCTGCATTGATGCGTTCATGCATAAAACCTGCAACGCTTCGTTGATTTTATGGTTAATCCGGAAGTAAACATAAGTCAAGACCGGACTGCGCTACTTTACGACATCAATAGTCCGAACGGCCTCTTTGGCATACCGTTCTGTCCTACATGCGACCGTGAATACTAGTTTTTAACTTAAAATGTTCACATTTGACTATAAAGTTAATTTCGATAACTTTTCAATTTCAGCTTCAAAAATGTTCTCACCACACTTTAATATGAATGAACACAAACAGCGGCTGCGCAGCCTACGTGTACGCGAACTTCTACTTTCACTTTCTTTTTAAAATCTGTTCACTTGACCTTGAGACAGCCAATCGACATTAAATGTTAGCGTGATAATCAAGATGGCGGCCTCCATTTGGGTAAGATGCCAATATCATTTAAAAACATAATTTCATCCTTTCATGACATTTGTCACTGCAGTCAGAGCATTATCAAATGTAATGCAAGCTACAAGTTTATTTTCCTAATTTCAGGAAACGTTCCTGGCAAATGTCGCTGGCAAATGGTCTTTTGGAAGAAAGGTCGAATGCGAGTCGAGCAAGGTGAACACTTTGTTAAATCATTGAGGCGCCAGTTTCTAATACCCTACGAGTTTTTGCAAAATATATTTTAAATGATACATTTTAATTTCTGCACATATTTGTCCAAACTGATTATTGTACTAATGTGTTCCAACGAAACAGTTTCTGATTACATTGGTTAATGCGTTTGTATAAGAGTTTGATAAACCAGTCTTTTGCAAAACCAGGTTCCTTC
This sequence comes from Dreissena polymorpha, assembly GCF_020536995.1. NCBI lineage: Eukaryota > Metazoa > Mollusca > Bivalvia > Myida > Dreissenidae > Dreissena > Dreissena polymorpha. The sequence goes on from NC_068356.1 coordinate 83,846,978, forward strand.
ACACCTGTACATATTAATTGGGCTTCAAATAATACCTGAATAAATTTGTTTTCACAGCTTAAGATAAAAAACGCGAGCCCATGCATGAGTTTTGTTCAAATTACCAAGTCATTACCATTTGTTTGCAAATTTGAAGATCACTGACTTTTAAGTCGTATTCAAGTTAATTTATGAAAAGATCAAAGATACATTAAAAGTTTTTGCTTAATACATTGAGCCACTTCACATCTTAAATCATCATTTTTACAAGCCGTTCAAGCGTTGTTTCACTACAATCCCCTTTATATGTAATTCATTTTATTCCTTGACATTTTTTGTATTTAAGAAAAATGAGGTTGTGAAAAGGGCAGAGCCAGAAAAATTGCGATCCATATTTCTAAAGGTAAGACCTGATTGGTATTCTTTGAATATATATTGGTTGTTGACAAACAACATGTATATCTTCAATCATCAAATTAGTCTGAATTTGTCTATCCCTCGAAGTTTGTTGGCTTAGATATGTTTATAGAATAGTATTATAAGTATTTTAAGTAATTGAATCATATGCATTTTACTTAGCTGTTTGTTGTTATTTTCGTTGTATAACATCCATACAAGTAGTTTTTTAATTTCAAATGAAAAAAGAGGTAGTTGTGCACGCAATGCAACGAGTAGTCCACAAAAAGCAATATTTTCTTTCTATTTTTTAGGTATTGTTACAATTGGCCATGTCTTAGTGTCTGTCTCAAAAAATTTAGAGCTATATCTCGGAATATAAAGAAGTTATTGACACAAAAATTCATAGGTATATATAGATCAACAAGGAGAAATGTCATGAACAATAGCCATAACCCTGCACTTTCTTAATCAAGAGTTGTTTCCCTTTGTTGTATTTTTAACTTTAAAGGGCTATATCTCAGAAAAGATACAAGATTGCAACATGAAACTTAATTGATGCATACCGGTATATATCAATGAGAAGAAGAGCCATGGACAAAGCACATGACCCTTCACTTTCTTAAATAGGTGCCCTTTTTTGCTTATAGTTTTGCACCCCTCATTAAATCAAATATAATGTGTGGGGGTATCAATTCAACAAATTTGCTTGTTGTTTTTTTTATAAATTGTTTGTCAAACATTGTCTTTTTATACATAAATATTATTTGGACACTGCATATCATATTGTGTTTTTTTTTCAAAAATATATAATGAACTTCAGCAGCATTTGGTATTTTGCAAACATGTATTCAATAAGTTGAAAAATGTAAAACGTTGATTGGTAAAAGTTTAATGGACGCAGACAAATCCACTAATGACTATATATTCAATATCGACACAAAGACCAATTAATAAAACTGGTCACAGTCAGAACTCCTTTCTTAACCATCATGTTCTCATTCAGCTAAGGAAGTTTGAACAAAATCAGCCAGTAGTAAGAATATCTGAACACACAATTATGGAACTTAATATTATATAATGGTAAAACAGACAAACAACATTATTCTACCAGAACTCATTACAGTCAAAATTCCTTTCTTTAAAATCATCTACACATCAATTCAGTCAACTGTGAAAGTTTTATGGAGATCAACCCTGTTATAAAAAAGAATTGGTAAACACAAGCTTCAGGGGACTATGTGTCCAATGTTGCAAAAAAAGCCATAATCCTACAAAAATGATTGCAGAACAATATCCTTCCTCTATTGTGATCTAAACATGAAGGTTATTGAACTTTTAAGGTTTCAGTGGGATCCACCCTGTAGTTGGGAGGAATTGAAAACACAAACTGCTGGTGTAACGGATGGACAGTGGCATTGCTTAATGCCTCTCTCCTGGTGTAACGGATGGACAGTGGCATTGCTTAATGCCTCTCTCCTGGTGTAACATATGGACAGTGGCATTGCTTAGTGCCTCTCGTTTGAGGGGAGCACAACATTGCAATCAAGCAAAAAATGTCCTCATATATAATACATCACCCCATTGGTGCAAAAAGGTATCATGTGCCATTTAATTTTAATGTTACATGGTACCTTTTTGAACAAATGGGGCGATATATAGATATTCTTTCGCATAATTATGAGGGATTGCTTTGTACGAAAATAAGCTTTTCCTTTCCATAAAAAAAACCCATGCAGACGAGTCCACTTTACATCAAAAGCAGTGGTCAAGATTAACACAAGTTTGTAATTACTGTACTTTCTAAATGTTAAATAGGACATGCCAGTACTCAGACTCCAAGTTCTATTTAAAGCTGGTGGGCTTGTAACATTTCCTTCCTCTATCAAGAAATAATGGAACAATTCTGGCTTGCAGTGTGTTATTCTCAATTCTTAAGATTGCACAAAATCTGAGCCACTTTCTGGGAAATCTGTGCTTAGTGTCCACCCAGATTAGCCACTGCAGTCTGCACATGCTAATTAGGGACAACATTTCCCACTGCAGTCTGCACATGCTAATTAGGGACAACATTTCCCACTGCAGTCTGCACATGCTAATTAGGGACAACATTTCCCACTGCAGTCTGCACATGCTAATTAGGGACAACATTTCCCACTGCAGTCTGCACATGCTAATTAGGGACAACATTTCCACCTATAGCCACTGCAGTCTGCACATGCTAATTAGGGACAACATTTCCACCTATAGCCACTGTAGTCTGCACATGCTAATTAGGGACAACATTTCCACCTATAGCCACTGCAGTCTGCACATGCTAATGAGGGACAACATTTCCACCTAGACTGAGTCTGCAGTCTGCACATGCTAATTAGGAACAACATTTCCACCTAGACTGAGTCTGCAGTCTGCACATGCTAATTAGGGACAACATTTCCACCTAGACTGAGTCTGCAGTCTGCACATGCTAATTAGGGACAACATTTCCACCTAGACTGAGTAGGCTTATTAAGAAGAGACATTCTTTTAACATAAAAATCATTCAAAGCATAAAGTTTCGTCCCTGATTATAGACTGCACACGCTAATCTGGGACGACATTTAACGCACGTGCATAAAGCCCAGTTTTCACATTTTATGTCTGTAGTACGCAAGCGTTACAGAGGGCTCTGAGAAGTACATGACCTACTCTGACTTCATCCTGCGCTATCTGGGTCTGCTGGATGGACAGACATTCAACGAGTACACCCTAGAGTTGTTCGGCAACAGCATAGACGCCAGTCGTGACAAGTATGATCATATGACTTAGGCTGTGGGAAAACAGACTCAATGCATGTGCTTAAGTGTCATCTCAGATGAGTCTGTGCAGTCAGCACAGGCTAATTTGAGTTGACACTTTCCACATAGAATTTATTTTTGCTAACAAAAGACATCCTTTAAACTATTAATTCCTTAAAATCTGAAAGAGTCGTTGCCTGTATGGATTGCACAGGCTCATCTGGGATGACTCATTAAGCCCAGATTTTCAAGAACAAGGCTCGTATATTAAGTCTAAGCTCTTTCTTTGATAATATTATTGTCAAGTCTAGTAGAGTTTGGTCGGACAGCATATTAGCCAATTGCTACATATAACCACTGTCCACATTTGGTGAAAGTAAATTATATTTGTTTTGGTTTGTATGCGCTTGAAGGGTGGCATATAGTTTTTGAACTGTCCGTCAGAAAGTCAGTCCGTCAGAAAATTTTAACATTGGTCATAACTTTTGCAATATTGAAGATAACAACTTTATATTTTGCATGCATGTGTATCTCATGGAGCTGCACATTTTGAGTGGTGAAAGGTCAAGGTCGTCCTTCAAGGTCAAAGGTCAAATATATGGAGTCTCTCTGTCCGTCCGAAAACTTTAACATTGGTCATAACTTTTGCATTATTGAAGATAGCAACTTGATATTTGACATGTATGTGTATCTCATGGAGCTGCACATTTTGAGTGGTGAAACATCAAGGTCATCCTTCAAGGTCAAAGGTCAAATATATGGCTTCAAAGCGGGGAAGAATGGGGCATTGTGTTAGTGACAAACACATCTCTTGTTCCTTAATAGAATCCACATAAATATTTAAAACAAAAAGTATTTTCTCATAATATGGTAAATTTGGCTAAAGAATGTGTTAGGCCATGGCTAACTCTGAAGTTGTAATTAATTGATTTGCTAATAGGGATCATTTAAATATGTGTTTGTGCTTGTTGCTGTGCCCTTGGTAAGACTATTTATTATGAGCCCCCTGCCGGTTTAGCCAGAGTGAACTAAAATTTTAAATTCCATCCGTCATGTCTCTCATTCCGTCTGTCTGAAGATACTTGGATGAAACATGGCATACTTATAAAATATGTGTTCTTGTTGCAGGAAAATCTCGTATACAGAGTTCCAGGCGTTTGAGCACATGCTGTCCCAACCAGATGCCATGTACCGGGTCGCCTTTGCGATATACGACATCAACAGCAGCGGCTATATAAATTATCGTGAGTTGATTTTTCGTAAAATGTCCATACTTGGTGGATTGTGTTTACAATTCAAGCCTCACTGTGTGAAAACCAAGCTAAATGCATGTGTGTACAGTGGATAAAACAAATCCAGTCTAGGATAAGCCTGTGCAGACTAGACAAGAACACTAACGTATGATATTTTCACTGGCTGACTGAGAGATTAGAAATATTGAGTGGCAAGTGCATGTATGACTAGAATTGACTTTTGCTTAAGCATTACAAATCAGTAAGTCAGCTTATATTACCCTGGCCTGTTTTCAGTTTCCGCTTAGAGTATATTGATTATTAATTTCTTTTCTTGATCAATTGTGAGTTTAGAACAAAAACAGACATTTATTTGCTTGAAATCATTAGCAAGGCAACTGTCTCAAATAAGGCGTGCAAAACACCATAATTTTAAATGTCAAAATAAGAACATTTTATGAAAGTAATTGGAACAAAAAATGCCGTCTAAGTGGAAATTGTTGTACCTTATTAGCCTGTGCGGACGACACTTAAAACACATGCATTAAGCCCCATTTTCTCAGAGCAAGACTTATGTCAATAATGTTATTGTTTCAGATGAGTTTGTGGATATTGTCAAGCATACCACTCTCCATCAGCGAATTCCGTTTAACTTTGAATGCGAGTTTATGCAGCTTCATTTTGGCAAGGATAAATCCAGGCGCATATCTTACGCTGAATTCACACAGCTTGTACATGTAAGGTTTTAGTTCCCATCCAATCTTACATAGAAGTTTTGTTGTCTGTATGTCATATCAATCAGTCTGTTTGTCAGTCAGTCTGTTTGTCAGTCTATCTGTTTTATTTACCAAGGAGTAAACTTGACCAGGCTTTGGTGTTGAAATTGTTTATTTAGACTAACAAAGCAAAAAAGCAAACTTTAAATATCTTTTTTTCCAAAAACATTTCATATAGCTAAGAACTATGGCCTTCTTGGCCCTCTTGTTTAACTGGAGACAACTTACTGAAAAAGATTCAAACTAAGCCACATTAGGAAGACTGGGATTAATGCATGTGCATAAAGTGTCATCCCAGTCTGTGCAGTCCACACAGGCTAATCAGGGACTATTCTTTCCCCCTAATTTGGATTTTATGCTTTAATAGAAAAAACTTAATTTAAACAAAAAACTACATAAAGCGTTGTCCCTAATTAGCCTGTGCAGACCACATACAGAAGAAGGCTCATATCTTAATTCTTTTTAAAGGCATTTCTCAGGTTAGAGAACAATGGCTGTCTTGGACCTCTTGTTTAAATAAGGGAAACAATCTTAAGAAGCAAAGCGTAAAATAATTTGCATGGCTTTCACTTGTTCGCAGGATTTCAATGAGGAGCATGCCCTTCAAGCCTTCCAAAAGTTTGACACAGACAGCAACGGCTACATCAACGCCAAGGACTTTGAGGAGATCATGACGTCACTGAAGAGTTACCTCCTCACGGACTTCGTGAAGGAGAATTTAGTATCCGTAAGTACTCAGTGCTTGTTGTTTTTGTCAAAGTTTAATATAATTTGGCTTATTTTGTTGACTTTAAAAATGCTCTTAGCATCAACTCTGAAGAAAGAAATTTAAAAAGAATGATCTCTAATTAGGGTAAATGTAGATGTGTTTGCTTTGGACATTTTTACATTTGGACAATTATCGTCTACTGCAGGTTTGTTTAATTATTGTGTTGAAACAAGGGTGATTTTGCGATGAATTCCTTTTTAGTAGACATTCATAAGGCCATCCTTGAAAAACTGTGGAAATTCCAAATCCAAGCAGGGCATGGGATGGGGTTGGTAGGTAGACACATGTAATTTTAACCAGGAATTCTGAACAAAAAAACTGTTTATTAGATTGGTGAATGTTGGCGGGCGGGGCGTTGGGCGGAACAGTTTGTCCGGGCCATAACTATGTCCTTCATTGTGAAATTTAAAAATTACTCGGTACATTTGTTCACCATCATTGGACGGTGTGTCATGCGAAAGAATTATGACAATATCTCCAAGATAAAGGTCGCCATGACTATAAAAAGATTGAATTAGACACAAGGGGGGTAACTAGGAACAATCAGTAGCAATGCACATTTTGAATTGTCTCCCTTTATAAGACTTTTTTAGCTCGACTATTATATAATATATATAGTGGAGGTATTATACTCACCCAGGCGTTTCCGTTAGCGTTAGCGTGCAAATGTTAAAGTTTTCGTACTACCCCAAATATTTCCTGTGTCCCTTGACATATTGCTTTCATATTTTGCATACTCGTTTACCATCATGACCCCAACCTATAAACAAGAACAGACAAATGTATCAAGCATTTTGATAGAATTATGGCCCCTTTTATACTTAGAATATGCATATTATTGATAAATCTATGTTAAAGTTTGCGTACTACCCCAAATATTTCCTGTGTCCCTTGACATATTGCTTTCATATTTTGCATACTTGTTTACCATCATGACCCCAACCTATAAACAAGAGCAGACAACTGTATCGAGCATTTTGACAGAATTATTGCCCCTTTTATACTTAGAATATGCATATTATTGATAAATCTATGTTTAAGTTTGACAAAACAACACTTACCTGACATACCACAATGCACTCCACTCCAACCATCCCCCAACCATCCACCACGCCGCCCCACCCCCCCCCCCAAACCCCCACCCCACCCCCCAAAAAATGTTTTTTTTCTTATTTTTGAAAGATCATTATTAAATGATCACATACCCACATTATACCCCCCTCTCCCCCCACCCCAACCCCCCCCCCCCCCCCCATTTTTTTCTTATTTTTGAAAGATCATCTTTTAAATGATCACACACCCACATTATACCCCCCCCCCCCCTCTCCATGATGGCTTACGATATACTGTCAAGCACTCAAATAGTTGAGCGCGCTGTCCTCTGACAGCTCTTGTTTAAATTGAGATCAAGGTCGCCACGACTAAAAAAAGATTGAACTTGACACAAGGGGGGTAACTAGGAATAATCAGTAACAATGCACATTTTGAATTGTCCCCCTTTATCAGACTTTTTATGCCCCCTAAGGAGGGCATATAGTAATCGGACTGTCCGTCACACTTTGCGTTTAGGTTTCGAAAAATGCTCATAACTTCTATGTCGCTTCAGATAGCAATTTCATTTTTGGCATGCATGTGTATATGGACAAGGACTTTCCATACGCATACAAATTTTGACTGCTGTGACCTTGACCTTGAACTTAGGGTCCGCGTTTAGGTTTTGAAATCTGCGTTTATGTTTAGAAAAAAGCTCATAACTTCTATCAAGTGTTTATAGGGGGCATAAGTCATCCTATGGTGACAGCTCTTGTTGGTTTTTTTAAATTGAAAACCTGGTTTTGTGACAATTTTCTCCCTTGTTAAGGATGTATAATAGAACCCATTAATGTAACCCCCATCTTTTTAACTTTAGAAGAGAGTACAATGAGAAGAAGAACTTGTCTTTGAAAGCTAGATGAAAAGCAGATATCTATAAAATATTGTGTTGCTGAAAAGACAGATCAAGAGTGCAAACATGAGAATGTGTTTCTTGTGGCATTTGGCCCCCCAAAATAAAATGATTGGTAGGGTCAATTTTGTAAGGTTCGTAGTTTTCTTCCAAACAAGCACTTTTTAAAGAGTGGCCTAAATGGTTTATAACATGTTGTAAAAAAATTTTTTTAGTGAATATTTTAGTGAAATATATTGAAAGACAACCCAATGCATTTGGAAGTAAATTTTACAGTACATGTACTGTATGTACATACCAGAACGAGCATATTGGTTCGTGTTTGCTTGCAGATTGTGGTAGGAAAATACCAGGTATTAGCATGTTTGTTTGTGTTTTTTCTTGCAAAAAAACATAGGAGATTAAAGCAGATGAAAGTCATTTGGAAGTAAACATCTTATTACTGAAGTTCAAACCAGAATGAGAATGTTTTTGTTTGCTTGCAGATAGCAGTGGGAGACTTCCACAAGAAGATAAGCTATGCATTCTTCAATGCTTTCATCTCTCTCCTCAACAATATGGAGCTTGTCAAGAAGATTTACCTTGCTGCAACCACCAGGGACAAGGGAGGGGCTTGTTCAAAGGGTACAAAATATGTTAAAAATGCCCCTCGGGGTCAAAGTGGTTTCACCGCAGGGTCCAACTTTTGATTGTTACATCTTGCAACTTATTATCCTGCACCAAAGGGGGAGGGATATAAAATAGGTGTTGTCCATCACTCTTTGTCTGTCAATCTGCCGGTCTGTTGCCAACTTTACAGGGCTTTATCTCATAAACTCTGTAAGATTTCAACTTATTAACTTCATGGGTGTATAAATATCAATGAGGTGAAGAACCATAGTCAAGAACCACAACCCTACACTTTCTTAAATAAGAGTCACTGCCCTTTGTTGTTTTTGGATAATGTAACTTCAGGGCTATCTCTCAGATACTATGCAAGATTTTGACACATTCTTCATGGGTAGTGCCGCAACAATATACCGGTATATATCGCAATAAGCAATCTGCATATTGTATTGCGATACCATTTTCATCATACCGGTACGAAAATTCTACAATAATTCATCCGTATTTTTGTCCAGAAAAGCCATCCAAAATAATGATATCAAGGTAAACAAATCAGTGTTTAGTAAAAATAAATTGTAATGTAAAAATAGCATTCTAAAAAGTACTATACAGAGTAGCGTGGCAAGATCTGCTTTTGCATGTCATACTGTTAAATTTAAGATGAAGCTTTTGGAAATACGAAAAAAAAACAATTAATTACATAATAAAAATTATAAGAATGACAAAACTAATCTTTCATAACAAAATGCTTTGTAAAGCCAAAAAAATTGCATTTGTAAATAAGGATAGAATTGCCAATAGGATATAACTAGAACCTAAACATACAATACAAAGGTTATGTTCATGTAATTAAGTTGGTTTTGGTGGTTTTGGCGAGTTTTAACTCTGGTACAAGTTAGCAATACATTTCAATACAGGTTTTTGAACTGACAAAATATCGCAATATGGTTTTTGGGGTATTGTTGCAGCACTACTTCATGGATGTATAGATATCAATAAGAAGAAGAGTGACATGCACAAGAAATTAACCCTGCACTTCCTTAAATAATTGTAATTGTCATTTTTGTGTGTTTTGTATCAGGGCTACATTTCAGATATGATACAGGATTTCAACATGAAACTTCTTGGGTGTATAGATATTTATGAGGAGAATTGTGATGCATAAAAGCAATAACCATTCACTTGGTTTCTTTTATTTGATTCATAAAACAGATAATAGCTTCATTTCCGATATTAATTGTTTAATTTTTTTTATCTTCAATGTATTGTTTTCTGTAAATGCATCACAAGTACAAATACGTGAGATAAGGCACAACCCTTTGCTTTTACTTCTTCACCCATTTATAAACACAATTTATTCAGCGGTTGATACCAATTTTAACAATTTGCTTGTTTTATTTTGTGACTCAAAATATATTGACAATAGAAAAAGAGAAGACCAGATGACTGTTTTATTACAGAGGAGTTGTTGTACCAGTCCCAGGAGTTCCCACAGATCACACCCATGGAGATTGACATCCTCTTTCAGTTGGTGCAGCTCAGACACCAAACCATGTGAGTCAACATTTTTTATTTGGGCCGTGCTCTGTGAAAAGGGGGTTTAATGCATGTGTGTAAAGTGTCGTCCCAGATTAGCCTGCGCAGTTATCACATGCTAATCAGAGACGACATTTTCCGCCTAAACTGGATTTCATTTAAGAGGAGACTATCTTAAAACAAAAAATACAATAAAAACGGAAAGTGTCATCCCTGATTAGCCTGTGCGGACTGCGAAGGCTAATATGGGATGGCACTTTACGCACATGCATTAAATCCCCTTTTCACAGAGCACAGCCCATTTATGTTTACATGCACTATTTGTTTATTATAGAAAGAATATTTGTTGATGTCACTGTTGGGTTCTTATCATTTCTTGAAATCATTATACGCTGAACATTTTCACAAAATTTGCTCAAGCATTTAAAAAAAATTCTGTACTCTGATGTAATAAATAACAAAAATAACAAAAATGATGCCCACTGCTGTTTGTGCATCGCAGCCCTTTTGTTTGTTAAATCATTATTGCTTAAATATACTGTTTAAAACAAATATTTTGTTTTGTTTGAAAGATCAAATTTTGCATGTTTGCTTTAAAAAAATTGACGACACTTTCAACTTGTATTGACTATAATTAGAACATAAGAGGACAGTCATGTTTTGTATTGTTTCTCAGAAAGAAAGACCAATATATTGGGTAAGTGGTTGTGTAATGTGTAGTCCTTTTTCATCACCAAATAGGTTTGAGTGTAGCCTACTTTGACACTTAATAGTTTTGAGTGTAACCTGCCTTAGAAGCACCAAATGTAATACATGCATGTGTGCTTGGGGTTTGCAGCCTTTTGCTCACCTGAGCTGGAAATGCTGACTGTGAGCCATTATGATCACCCTTTGTCTGTAGTCCGCTCTCCGTGTCTTGCTGCGTGCGTTGTCAACTTTTGGCCTGTTAAACACTCAAGAAGCCACATTTTTATGCTCCCGGTAGGGTGGCATATAGCAGTTGAACTGTCCGACAGTCTGTCTGTCAGTCTGTCCATCCGTGCCTCCGTCCTAAAACATTGAAGATAGCAACTTGATATTTGGCATGCATGTGTATCTCATGAAGCTGCACATTTTGAGTAGTGAAGTCAAGGTCATCCTTCAAGGTCAAAAGTAAAAAAATACAATCCAAGGGAAGTAATAAGCTTTTAAAGGGAGATAATTTCTAGACCTGCCAAATGATATATTGAAATTTTATTTCAAAGCGGCGCAATAGGGGGCATTGTGTTTCTGACATACACATCTCTTGTTCATTCAATCATAATGAATCTTATTCAAAATGTTTATCTGGACAATGTCTAGGCCCCATGAGTCACAAGCGTCCAAAAAGTAGTTCACAAAATCATATCTCAGAAGAACCTTGTTACAACGCTAGGGGAACATTTATCATTGAAACTTGATGAACATCAGGTTGACAGTTCAAATATTGACAAACAATTCTTACCACTCCAAGGGCGAGATTCGTGAATGAAGATATATGAATATTTGAATGTTTATCTTGACAATATCTAGGCCCAGTTTAAATCTTCGACAGATGCATCCAATAACTAGGTCACCAGGTGAAGGTTAAAAAACAACAACTTGTTAACACACTTGGGGCCACATTTGTGATTCAGTCTTGATGAAACATGGTCAGAACTTTAATGCTGGCAATATGAAGGTCATGATTGAATATGGGTTAAGTGGGGTCAAAAACTAGCTCAACGAGTAGAGTCTTCACCAACTTGTGTTTGTAAACTCAGATGAGCGCATAGGGGTCATCATTGCCTTCTTTAATACATCTTTATGCTGTGACACCAAATTAAGTTTGTTTTTGTGAGTCCCTGATGCGTGTAAAATGTTTGGATATGAGTCTTGGTATGGGAAAATGGGGCTTAATGCATGTGTGTAAAGTTTCTTCCCAGATTAGCCTGTGCAGTCCATAACTTCAGGTAGGTCATCACCATGAAGTGAAGATATGTAAGTGTAAAAATGTATTTGTACCACCGTGATTCTCTTACTTTTTCTTGAACATGGCTTACAATGCGATGAAGGAGTATTCGTATGATTTGAGACAGGTCTTTAGTTTATTTATAAGGCACAACTGTATCATCGTTGCCTGCACTAAAAAGCCTCGTTCTGGTGGAAAGACAAGGGCTTACTGCATGTTTGTAAAATGTCATAACTGATAAGCGCAATTTGCACAGGCTAATCAGGGACAACACTTTCTACCTAAACTGGAAACTGACATTCCTGATGAAGCTGTATGGACATTTCTAGGACAACACTTTGCAAATACATTAAGTCTAGTTGTCCCAGAATGCAGTCAAAATTGTTATTCTAAAATTTGCTTGCCTTGTTTCTTGTAGTGCTGTTGGGTTGTTACCTGATATTGTAATTTAGTGAGAGGTGGACTTGTGATGTTCTAATTATAGAATGTAGCTTTTGATAGGAACACCGTAGAACAAAGAGCAGTAACCTGGAATTCTATATATGCTGCACAATGATCTTATTTCTAGAAGAATTACAGGCACTGCTCATGGAATTGTGAAGTTGCCATATAATATATATGTTTAATTATGTCTACACTTAGGGGTCATCTCAAATTGATTACAATCATTACATCAATTTCCGTTTGCATTTAGTTTTGCATATCATGTACTGTTAACTGCTTCACTTTGTATGCAAACTCATTACAAGCTTTTCTTTTATTGTCTTAATTTAAATTGCTTGTATGGCATTTGATTTATTGTATCTTTTGCTCACCTGAACACAAAGTGCCTATGGTTAGCTATTGTGGTCACCCTATGTCCTGGGTTGTGTATGGTTTGTTGTTCAATGTTTAACTTGTTAATATGCCAGAGGCAAAAACAATTTCTCAATCTTGATGCGACTTGCCTACTCGGTCAGAATTCTTATCTTATTAATGTATAGACAGAGTTCAAATCTGTGTCAAATGTGTCCAAAAACTAAGTTTAGAGGACAAATCTTAGAAAAATCTTGTTATCACTGTAGACATTTATTAATCACTCTTAATGAATCTTCGTCAGAATGTTTGTCATTACAATATCGAGACAAGGTTTGAATCTGGGTACTGTGCGTCCCAAAACTAGGTCACCTTGACAATATCTTGGCTGAGTTGTAATCTGGGTCATGTGGTTTCTAAAAGTGAGTCACCAGGTCAAAGCTTTATTTAAAAAAATTACTATGGAGGTCAAATTTATGGCTAGATCATAGGTAAATATATTCAGACTGGTTACCGTGGCAATATTTAGGCAAAGTTCAAATAGTGTGTCCAAGACCTAGTTCACCAGGTTAAATCTAAGAAAAACTTTGTTAACACTATAGGCTACATTAATGATTGAACTTGGATGTAACTTGGTAAAAAAGTTGTTCTTGACTATATCTAGGCTAAGTTTGATTCTAGGATATGAAGGTCAAAAACTAGGTCAGCTTGACAAGTGTTCTACAATTGCAATACCTTGAGTTCAGGTGTCTGTGATCACTTTAGGGTTATCATGGCCCTCTTGTTGCTTTGTTTCATCTTTTAATGTCATCAAATGTCTAGTAAGATTGAAACAAATTTGTTTTTTCAGAATGTTACACGCATATCACTGCAGTCTGTTGTAAAAATACACTCTTATCATTGCGTTAGTTTGGAGATTTTGGTGATTTGTTGTTTTTTCAACAATTTTTGCATCCCTGATATTATTGTTGTGGCAGTATTCAGTAGTGTTTGCTCTTGCAAGATTTTAATTTTGCTTTTTGTGGTTTTACTTGTTCTTTTCAGCTAAGCAATTAAACAAAAATATTTAAATGCTTAACTATACATTTTGGAGTTTTAGCACTTCAAACTTGAATCAAGCACACTAAGTATGTTAATGATGTTTTTTTTTACTAAAGATATGGAAAAGGATAACATTTGACATCTACTTTGTATTTGAATTTTTTGTATCTGAAATTATTGCATTTTGAAAAAAAATATTAATAGATTATGTTAACTACTTAGTTTCTGAACATTAAACATAAATAAACATTGTGTGCCTGTTTTGAAAGTTGAATTTTGATCTTATGATATGGAATTATTGTGCTGTGAACGTCAATCAAACAATAATGCAGCAAATGCATGATTTACTTGGTGATTACATACTGAGTCTATTATCAGTCTATGGGGACTGAGAAATTTTAAGAAAAGTGGTAAGAACGATCAAATTCCAGAGTTTTCAATTGGTCATTTTATAATCCCAATCGGTCATGGACCATCAAAACGGAAGCTAATATGATCCCAGCATATTTTTTTGCTCAAACTTTTTTTATTGTAAAGTTTGGAATCCGTAACTTTGAGTAAATTTAAAAATAGTTGTCATGTTCCAAGCGTCTCACATATGAAGGTCATTGTTGCCCTGTTGCAGGCGTCTCACTTACCAGGACTTGGAAGATCTGTCTCCCATGGAAGGAAGGGAGACTCCGTTCTCTATTCAAATGCAAATTGCTGAGGTGAGAAAGTTTATATGGACTCATGAAAAATGGGGCTCAATTCATCATTGTTTACAATAAGTTTCTTCTATAAAAAATCCTGTCTAGGCCGGAAAGACCATCCTTAAGTAACCTGTGCAAACTGCGCAGGCTTGTCTGGTACAACGCTGAACGCACATGTTTTCCCAGGGAAGTTTTTGGCGTCCTACAAATACAAATTAAATCTTAAAATTTAAAGAAAAATAAAATGGTTGCTTTAATAATTATCATTTTAATATGTTTATTTCCATCCAAAGTAAGGCCATTTGCGTTTAAGCACGTGTGCCAAAGTTCAGAAGGATAAACTACTTGGAATGATAAAATTTATGTTTACCTTGAAGTAAGCTTAATACAGGGCTCACTTTCTCTTTTGCTAAAAGCACCCAACTAGTCTCAGAGGTGAAGTTTCTTGTAAATTTGGGACTTCACATACTAGATATGGTTAATAAAATATCTTAGTAGAAAGGGGGGGGGGAGAGTAGGGTTATCTATGAAAAATGAAAATCATGTTAACTTGTTCAATTTTCTAGACATTACGCGTAACATTTACCCTAGTTATCCCCCGCCATAGGCGGAGGGATATTGTTTTGGCGTTATCCGTCTTTCCGTCCGTCCGGAACTTTTGTGTCCGGAGCCGTATCTTGGAAGTGCTTTGGCAGATTTCATTAAAACTTGGTATGAGTATATATATGGATAAGAGGATGATGCACGCCAAATGGCATTGTACACCATCTGTTAAAAACGGAGTTATGGTCCTTTGTATCTTGAAAAAATGTAATTTTTGAGTCTCAAATATAACACTTTTGTGTCCAGAAGCATATTGACGGGGGATATCAATTCAACGAATTTGTTTGTTTTACTTCAATTTAATTCCTTATACAACACACTGTACTGTAGTGTTACATAATTATAACATTCAGATAATCTACAGTAGTCACTTTTTTTGCCCCCGGATTGAAAGAACGGGGGTATATTGTTTTTGGCCTGTCTGTCTGTCATTGTATGTGTCTGTCTGTCATCTTATGTTTGTGTCTGTCCCAAAACTTAAACCTTGGTCATAACTTTTGCAATATTGATGATGGCTAATTGATATTTGGCATGCATGTGTATCTCGTGGAGCTGCACATTTTGATTTGTGGAAGGTCAAGGACAAGGTCATCCTTCAAGGTCAAAGGTTAAATAAATGGCTTCAAAGTGGCGCAGTAGGGGGCATTATGTTTCACAAACACAGCTCTTGTTATTTATTGATTTTCAAACGTGTTTGTCTTGACTGGACATATAGGAACACATTTGACTGATGGGCGGGCAGATTAGGGGTTGGACGGCAGGCAGATTAAATGTTAACGCTCTTTTAACATGTACAGTTTTCATTAAATTTTCACCAAACTTTTTGGAAATATTTATTGACATAAAATGGTGGCCAAGTTCAATAGCTAGCCAATAGGCACAAGGCTTTTGAGTTTATTTCTTTTTAATAAAAAAAGTGAAAATCAACGTTTTTGCTCTCTATCTCATATAACTTGCTACAAATCTTCACCGAACTTTCTGAAAATGTTTGCTAATATTTAGTGCAAGGCAGGTTACATTAGCAGCAAATTCCCACCAGGCACTTCAGAGTTTTTGCCCTTGGTTAAAGAACACATACAATTTGCCATACCTGCTCTCTTACTGATCCTTTTTATGCCCCCCTTGGAAAAAGAGGGGCTATATTGTTTTTATGGATGTCAGTCTGAATTGGGGTCACTAGTTCAAAGATCAATGTCACTAACATTAATTTTTAAATTGGTTTCCGTTGGATATGTAATCAAAGGATTGAGTGATAGGTGTCAAGGCCATTTTTAGGGGTCATCTTACTTTGATCGTGAAGCTCTTGTTTTCATCGAATTTTCTCCAAACTTCTGCAAATGTTCGTTGAAATAAAATTGATGCTTAGGTCAATAACCAGCGTAATCGTGCCAGGAACTTACGAACTATTGCCCTAAATTATAAAAGTTATTCAGTTTAGCAAAACAGTAGTTGTTAATGTTCATTTCCCATGTCTGTATGGTACACCATGTTGGTATTTTACATTTATATGGGTTGCTGTTTCAGGAGGACCTACGGCTGGAGCAGGGTGCCGAGAGGACGGTCATGCTACAGGTGGGGGAGAGTGCTTACCGGTTTGGTCTGGGGGCGCTGGCCGGTGGTAAGAAGTTACTCCATATGTGTAACCACTTAACCAGCATTATTTAAGTGTATTGACAGGGTAATTTTATTATCTTATCTAAAATGATTGTCAAGTCTAGAAACATCTAATGGAAAAACAGTCCTCAGGACAACCGCTGACTCAAATCTACTTAAGCCAAATTTGCCTCGCTATGGCAAAATTCTTCTCATTTTGACTCTTTTTAACCATATTCTGGGAAACAGGGCTTTATGTCTGGGACAATTGTTAACGCTTATGAATTAAGCCCTGTTTACCGTAAGAGCAGCTCATCATGACATAGTATGGATTTTTATGAGTAAATGTTTAAGCCAAATACAATTTCCTCTAGTCAAAAGGTTTAATGTGTACGCATTGGTTATTTTTGGCAAAGTGCTCAGTAATCCCAGAGTCTTTTGTAGGTCGCATCCTTTCCAGCATTTAAATAAAGTGTTGTCCAAGATTAGCCTGTGCAGTCAGCACAGGCTTATCAGGGGCAACACTCTCCACCTTCACTTGATTTTCCTTTATAAGAGGTTTGCTTAAGATGAAAAAAACCATATAAGCGAAAAGCGATTATCCTGTACTGACTTTCGCATCCTTCCCTTTCAGCTACTGGAGCCACTGCAGTGTACCCCATCGACCTGGTAAAGACGCGTCTACAGAACCAGCGTTCAGGTGGCCTTGTGGGTGAGCTCATGTACAAGAACAGCACCGACTGCTTCAAGAAGGTCATACGTCATGAGGGGTTTAGGGGTCTGTATCGTGGTCTGGCCCCTCAGCTAGTTGGGGTCGCACCTGAGAAGGCCATAAAACTCACGGTAGGTGGATAGAAATAGGGGCAAGGGCTTGGAATTCAGCATGCAGTCTGTAAGAATATGAAACATGTTCTGGCAAATATTTGCTTAATGCATATGCCTAATCAGGCAATTAGGACTTGTATGGACTTTGTGGAATAAAAAACCACTTAATTGACATGCTTTAAGGCAAGTTTCCACAGAACGAGTCACAGATATGGACATTGCAGAATTGACGTAAAAATAATCTCGAACTGATAAAAATTAAATGCTTTGATATTGGTGATTAAGTAGCATTAAAGTAAGGTATCATATTCAATATTCCAAACACAACAACTGGTGACTCATAAATGAGACACAACATGATTTGATCCACATTGTGCAAAAATGGGCCTTAAGACATATCCAAACAGTCTACTCTAATGAGGAGTCGCTATGTCCACTAAAGTGACCACAAAACCTTGTGAGACTTAATAGCTGAAAAGTTTTCAAACAAAAAAACAACTGAAAAAAATATTTCTGAAACTGAAATATGGTGAACAGTGTATTTGCTCAATATGTTTGTCCTAAAACTTTAATAAGCCATTTTGATTTTGAATCACATTGGTTAAAATAATGAAAACTCCAGCGTTGAACCACGTAGAAGGCTTGCTATGGAAAAATGGGACTTAATGCAAGTATGTAAATTGTTTTACCTGATTGGCCTGTGCAGTCTGCATGGTATATTTTATGTACATGCATGATACCCAGTTTTCACAGAACGTGGCTCATGTAGATAATTAGGGAAAATCTTGGGTCTCTTTTGCAGATGAATGATTTGATGCGAGACAAGCTGTGCAACCCAGACGGCAGCCTTGAATTGTGGGCCGAGTGTGTGGCGGGAGGCATTGTAAGACACATTTTGTCTCACTGTAGCATGAAGGGCTCAAGGTGACCTATTTTTGTCAGTCTATGTCTGGGTTTTTGTGTCATGTGGGGGTCAACTTTTACTGCGTTGCCTCTCAAGAGTTCATTATGCTTGTCCTTGAAGTAACGAGGCCAAGTTTTAATCATGGTCATGTGCATCCAAATTCTAGATAAAGAGGTAAAATTAAAGAAAAACTTTGTTGCCACTCTGGAGGCCACATTTATAAGTTATAACTCAATCTTGATGAAACTTGTTCAAATTGTTTGTCATGACATTATCTAAGACATGTTCAAATCTAGATCACATGCGTCCAAAAGTAAATCACTATGTCCAATTTGAGAAAGACTGTGTAACAACTCTAGATGCCATATTTATGGCTCAATCTTCATGAAACTTGGTCAGATAGTTTATTATGACAATATTTAGGTGGAGTTCAAATCTTATTACATGTGTCCAAATACTAGGATAAAAGGTAAATTTGAGAAAAGTCCATAGTTATGCCAAAATCTATATTAAATTTAGTTAGAATTTTTATCTTGACAATATCAATTTGGAGTTTGAATCTGGGTAACTTCTGTCCAAACACGAGTATACCAGGTCGAATCTGGAAAAAAAAACACTCCAGAAGCACTGTTTATGACACAAACTGCTGAAACTTTGTCAGAATGTTTATATTGACAGTATCTAGGTCGAGTTGGAATGTAGGTCATGTGTGTCAAAACAGGAGATCATCTCGTCAAATAGTGTATAAATCTTGTTACCTCTCTAGAGGCCACATTTAAGACTGAGTCTTTATGAAACTTGATGTAGGGGTAAGTGGTTGCATATGCATGCATTATTTATCACGCTTCGTTGTTTTAAAGGAATAGGGCGCGAGCTATCGATTATTGGGCAAAAACTAAAAAATATTGTTTGAAAGTCTGTCGAAGATTTATTCGGGTTGACAAACGGACTGGAAATATTGCTTGGTTATCGACCGACTTTGAGTTAACGGCTGGACAGATTTTTTTGAAGTTAACTTTTTTGAATGGTTGTCCAATTGCCCATAGGAGGATCAAGGGATGCTTTGGATTAAAGCTATTTTTGACATTTTTGCGGCCCGCGAAAACAGGTCTATGATGAATTATAGTTAATGACCTTTAATATGATTCCAATATCAGAGGGTGGGGATTTTTTGTCATGGCTTTGTAAAAAAAAAATTCTCATTACACATGATTTTATATATTTATTTGAATATATTGGGCTCCTAGAAAAAAAAAATTTAAAAAAAAATTAAAAAATACTATCCTGGGTACGTTACTTCCTCCTGTGCCAAAGGCTAATAAATTTAGATATCAAGTACTTCCATACAAAAATGACCATTCTAGGCGGGCAACCTAGCAACCTTGATTTCTTCATATCTTCCTATCAACCAGTTATATGTGTCATAAATCATTTGATCAGAAAACATTTAATGTTTGTTATAACTTTTAAATAATTCAATGAAGTCATATTTCTATTGACCGATAAACCAACATACTGATTAAAAGGGAATATTTTCTAGATTATTTACATTTTATATTAAATTTGAATCTTTACCTAAGTGTTTTTCAAACTATAGAGAAATCGTTATCAAATTGACGACTTTTATCCAAAAAACAAACATTCATGTAATAGAAGTTTCAAGATAAAAATAAGTAATACAAGTTTATCAGATATTGGTCATGATTTCCAATATAATTGAATGACTGAGCTATGGGAATTGATGAAACTATCGGCTGGAACGAAAAACTGAAATATGATTTATTTTTCAATATTTTATGCACTTAGGTAAGTTGAGCCTTACGGCGTATTTATAAGCATTTATAGACAGTGTTCCTCCCCAAAATTAAGGAAATATTACCTGTTATTCATTTGTGTAATGGTATACAATAATTTAGTGGTAGAATATTTGAGGAAACCATAAGAAACGAAAACTTTTCTGCTGAAATTTTCCATATGTATACGGAAATTACCGATTGTCAGTTTCCGAAAAACAATATGTGGCGGGATTTTGGTGTTACTGACCATTACTGGATGATAAATGAATTATTTTGATTCTCATTTGATAAATTGGTGATTTCAAGGCTGAAAAACTTGAAATACTCAAGCTATTCTGTCGTTTGGCATATGTCTGTTGATACAGCAGTACAATCGGTAATTTCCGTAACCACTCGTTAAATTGTAGCAGACACAAGTTTAAATCAAAATTCTTATATTTTACACAAATATTCTACCACTTTCTTGCTAAATACTAATACATTAATGATTTAAAAGTAATATTGCATTGTTTTCAGCCAGGAACACTGTCTATGACCGCAAAATAAACCATAACAAACTTTTTGGTTTACGATATTTACTTTCTAAATAACTTTCATGCCACATGGCATTGAATAATCCGCAAGATAAATATCTCGACTTTATTTATTGGATGATTTTGGACTGTTTCATCCAATCACAAAAGAGCTTTTAAATGTAATTTAGACCCATGTTAAGAGAGATAATAAAGTACCACTTTTTGTACACTGCCAATTTGTGACATCACAAGTTGCCTCCCTTGTTGGTTCATGCTACCACTGGTGATGTTTTGTGCCTTATAAAGTCCTTTGCATTTAAATTTCTGAGAGAGCATCTATCAGGGGTTTTTTCCCCTTATTGGAAAACTGGGCTTAATACATGCACGGAAAGTGTCGTCCCAGATTAGCCTGTGCAATTCACATAGGCTAATCAGGGAAAACTCTTTCCACTTACACTGGATTTTCAATTAGGAGAAACTTCCTTCAAAAGAAAAATTTCAATCAAAGCGTTAAGTGTCTTCTCTGATTAGCCAGTGCAGACTGCACTTGCTAATCTGGGACGACACTCCACTCAAATGCATGAAGCCCTGTTTTCTCAGAACACACCTCACCCAATGATCCCCTTGTCACTCTGCAGGCAGGAGCGTCCCAGGTGATGTTCACCAACCCTCTGGAGATTGTGAAGATTCGGCTGCAGGTGGCGGGGGAAATTGTGGGCCGTGGTACCAAGGTCAGCGCCATCAGTGTCATCAAGGAGCTTGGCTTCCTAGGACTGTACAAGGTAACTCTTTAATAATTTCCTGCTCAGGTGTTATTTTGAAAGTTTATAAACAATATATTTTTATTTTTTTAATCGTTATTTTCTCAACATTTTCATTTGAGAGAAAAACACAAACATTCTTCATTGTGAACTGAAATTAATTGATAGAAACAGTATCACTCTAGGAAACTACATATTCATAATGACCAGTTCATGGTTACTGGAATGTTAAATTATAGAGGGAGAGAGTTGATGATTGATGTTTTTGTTAATTTTTTTTGGACTCGGATATTTTTAAGTGCTAAGTGGATAGGATTCAACCACTATGAGCCATTCCCATCTGGTACAAATTTAAGTCTTGCTAAGGGAAAACTGGGGTTAATGCATGCACATTAAGTGTCGTCCCAGATTAGCCTGTTCAGTCTACACAGGCTATCTAGGGACAGCACTTTTAGCCTAAACTTTCTGTTATAACAGATTCCTTAAGTTAAAAATTCCTTAAGTGTTCCCCCTGATTAGCCTGTGTAGTATTGGCTGACATTTCAGGCGCATACTTCAAACCCCGTTTTTTAGAGCAGGGCTTGTTTGTTTTTTCCCAGGGTTCACGGGCCTGTTTCCTGAGAGATATTCCCTTCTCAGCCATCTACTTCCCAGCCTACGCACACTTCAAGAAGTACTACGCCGACGAGAACGGCTACAACAGCCCAGGCTCACTGTTCTGTGCTGCGGTCTGTGCAGGTGGGAGGGCTTAGTTGGTATAAACATGAGATTTTTGTAACACCCTCTCCCCACTTGCAGCAAAATGAACGGGGTTTCATACATGTGCATTAAGTAATGTTCCATATTAGCCTGTGCAGTTCACACATCTTACTTCTCATTCAAGTAACTGGTACAAGAATTAGCCTGATCGTTGGTCTAAGTTTTCTGAAATTATTGTGTGGAAACAAATTTCCTGCCAATAGCACTAGTTTAATGAATGTGCGTAAAGTGTCGTCCCAGATTAGCCTGTGCAGTCTGCTGATCAAGCTAGTCAGGGACTACGCTTTTCTCAATTATTGCAAAGAAGAAAAATACCATAAAAGGTGAAAGTGTCGTCGCGCATCTGGGACGACACTTAAAGCACATTCATTAAACTCTCTTTTCACAGAGAACAGCCCATATATAATGTGTGTATACCCTGCCCATCAGGTGCCCCGGCCGCTGCCATACCCACCCCAGCAGACGTGATCAAGACCCGCCTCCAGGTCGCGGCGCGCAAGGGACAGACGACGTACAACGGGGTCATAGACTGCGCGCGCAAGATCTACAGAGAGGAGGGCTTCTATGCATTCTGGAAGGGAGCCCCAGGTATGGGATGATGTTATTGTCAAACAAATGCTTACAGAAATCTTTATTCTGTCATTGGAATTTAGAGCAGTTTGGGGTCAGTTTACTTCCAGTTTTCAGGGGGGTTCTCAATAAAAGCCAGCTGCTTGCCATATTGGCCGTTTGAGATCAGATTTTGGCCGGTTGAAAATCGCTCAGATTCATAAAATCGGCAATTGACTATTCGAAATTTGTGTGTCTTTTCTGTAATTTTGCTCCTTTTTGCTATTAAGCAAAGAAGTCTCCGATTATCTCCCTTAAAGCATTACAATAACAGCAACAATGAAAAGGCGCAAATTGGAATCGGTCAAAAAGCAGTCAAATATTTTGACGTTCTTTTCATCACATGGTGGGTTTTTGTTCCTTATTGCTAGCGTTTTTGGTGTTAATGCAAAGTTTTTGTTGTTGTGAAAGTTTGTTTTAATTCAGTTACGTTTCAAAGTAGAAGTGTCACGCAAAATGTGCATGGTAGACGGACGATCAGGCCTTTTCATCCGCCCATTCCAGTAGGGCCGAATTTCGGCCCCATTCCTAATCCAAAATCGAAGTTTTTTCATTATCAGAATAAAATGTCCCAATTGGAAACTTGGGCAAAAAATTCATGAAACACACAAAAAATGCTCAAATATAAGTGCTTGGTTGACCATTCAAATAGCCATAATATGGCCCAAAATGCTGGAAATCAAGTGCTCAATTTTAAAATTTTACTCGGATCCCCCCTAGAAGGCCTGTTGGTTTCACATTTTGGCCTGTTGGCTCAAAAGTTATTGAGAACCCTGAGTTTTTGCCATATGACTTCCGAAATGCAGCCATGAAAGAATCAAAACTTTTTTAATTGCAGCCATGAAAGAACTAACACTTGCAAAATTGCAGTAATGAAAGTTCAATCATGTAAGGATAAGCAAGGAAATGAAGATTTAAAGATTGATTTATTTAAATTTAGACCACCAGTTTCACTGAATGATTTGACATATTAACTCCCGATGACAACAAAAGGCATATCCGAAATTCATGAATATTTTCAATTCTGATATGCTAAGGAAGTTTTTACACACAAATGCAGGCCTTGTGATACCCAACCAGCAGGCTTATTATGTTCAAGACTGGACCGGATCTCAGGATTTTAGGTTCTTTACAAACACTATTCTGTATCAAAGGGAACAAACTTAAGAATAGGATATTGGCATGCATGGACAATCTCAAATACAAGGCTACTTGACACAACCAATGAGACTGATAACAATTCTTAGAACATCTTACTGATGTAAAATTCTAATGTTTTAGGTTCGTTGTTTTGGCAGATTATTCTTTAAGTTCCAAAACATACCAAGGACTTTTTAACAATTGTTGCAAAATCTTGCTGTACTCCCACTCAGAGGCAAAGTGAAAATGGCTATGTGCAAACAGCACAAAACCAGAACAGCCTGCAAGTAACTCGCAGTCTGTTCAGGTTTTATGCTGTTTCCAGCGCATCAGTATCTAAGGGTTGGAAATAAAGCCTTTAAAACTCGAATCTAGCAAGAAAGATCTTATATTAAATTTAACTTTCTAAGAGACTAAAAATGCATCAAAATACGTGTCTTAGTGGGAAAGGATTAAGTTTGAAATAAAAAAGTGGTCTGGTTACTAGTTAATAGTATGATAAGAAAACGCTGGGTATATGATAAGTTCTTTTCTTGTTTGAAGCAGTATGACTTTATGATTGGCCTATTTCAGCACGAGTGTTCCGTTCTGCCCCTCAGTTTGGTGTAACGTTGCTTACGTATGAACTGCTTCAACGAACTTTCTACTACGACTTTGGTGGAAGGTAATCACAATATATATCATCTTTATCCAAAAATGAATTACCCAGTTACCAGGCTTCAAGAATTTGCATAATTTGTAGTCTCAGATTAGCCTGTGCAGTCTGCACAGGCTAGTCAGAAACAACACTTTCCGCTTTTATGGTATTTGCCTTCAAAGGATGTCTATTCTTAGCCAAAATCCAATTAAAGCAGAAAATGTTGTACATGATGTGCCTGTGCACACTGCACATGTTAATCTGTGGAAGCACTTTACACACATGCATTAAGCCCAGTTTTCCCATGAATGAGGCTCATTGGTTTTCCACAATTTCAGACGACCCGAGGGCTCGGCAGCTAAACCCACACATCTGCAAGAACAGTTGTCCCGCAATCCGGACCATATAGGTGGCTTCCGCATGGCTCTAGCCACCTTTGACGGAATGGAGAGCAAGTTAGGACTGTGTCTACCCAAGTTCCGCAACCCTATATCTGAGGCTTCAACTTAGTGGGATGTAGCAGTCATTATGGTTGAAATTAGCCCCTTTGTTTTGGATTCAGAAAACATTGAATAGAAACAGTGATATATTTTTTTAACTTTTTTTTCTATGGAAGATTTACTTAGCTACCCTGGAAGGTATTTAGTTGAAATATTTTTGCTCACTTCACATTTTGTTACTTGATTTTTGGTGCGCTTTTGTAGGATCATTATGAGGCTTAAATTCAGCTCTTTTCCCCTTTTAAGTGGAATTTCTAACAACAATCTCAACAATTTATCATCAAATGATTTGATACAACTTACTTTTAATTGCAGCAAAACAATCAATAAGTCTTCTAAACAAATTAAGAATATTAACATGTAATATGTTTATTTATATGAAAGCGTAATGGTATACAACATAGTCCCATTGGGTCTTAGAACTGTCTCAGTTGGTCAGTTCAGTTGAATAACTTGATTGCGTCTAATTTAAGCAAATCCAATGGAACACTGCATGGTGGGTATTTGCTGATGTTTTATTTGGTGTTACAGGGTGTTGTGTAATCTATACATATATTGTTACTGGTTCGATTGAACACGTTGAAGAACTGTATTATGACCGATTACCATGTTTCAAATGGAACTGAACCATACAGAGTAAAATAGTTGTATTGATTCTATGGTTTGTCATGCAAATGAAAGGCTGTTTTTAAAAGATATAAGTAAGCTTAGATATAAACAAGTGTGCTTTAACTATGTGATTAAACTCTTTGTTTTGGTTTTGTTTTTCATCAGTTTTTATCCTTTATCCTTACTTCTTATCAATCTTAATTTTAAAATGGATTATACCTGTAATATCTCTGTAGTTTATTTGGCATAGAATAGTGTTTTATGGTTAAATCTCAGTTGGAAACACTTTGTGCTTACATTAATAGGTATTGACTGGGCCACTTAACAGTATAAAATAATTATGTTATTTTTTTTAGTTGTTAGTTAATTAGTTTTAGTAATGTGTAATGTGTGGACTAATTAATAACAATGTCACAACGTATTACTAATGTTTTTTTATTTATTTAATGATGTCAATGTATTCAATTTAGCTCTTTAAAAATGACCAACTATATTTTTATGCAATATTTCATGAACACCTTTGACTGTTCATATGGTATTTGCGATAGTAAATAGACTGAAAAGAAAATTTACTCGAATGATATTATATAAATGGGCAAATCTCAGATTTTGATGGGTAATGATACTTTGAAATAGGTGGCATTATTATAGAAGTATGAAACAGATATATAGAAAGTTTACTTGTAGCATTGTAACTTTCGGCTTGAGAAAATGACAGGCACGTTTTTCTGTTGTATATTGCTTCTGACCATGAAACGATATTTGAAATAAGCCGTGCTCTGTGAAAATGGGGTTTAATGCATGTGTGTAAAGTGTTGTCACAGATTAGCCTGTGCAGTCAGCACAGGCTCTTCAGCGACGACACTTTCTGCCTAAACTTGATTTTTGCAACGAAGAGACTTGCTTTAAAGGAAAAATAACCTAAAAGCGGAAAGTATCGTGAGAGATGCAGAGGTGCAGACTGCACTGGCTTATCTGGGATGACACTTTACGCACATGCATGAATCCCTTTTTCACAGAGCACGGACCACATGTAATTTTTGAGTTGTTATTGTTGTTAAGTTTTGTTTTCTTTTCACCAATGTTTGATTCACTGATTTCACCGTCTGTTTACCTAGACTGCATAGTTCTCTTAACTATATCAGTCGGGTCGATGGATTATCTTCCTTTCAAATATTAGTTGAACATAGTTATGTTTGCAGTATAATTTAATTGCACTTGCATTGAATTCTACATATGGATTTATATACATGTTCTTTATGATTGTTCTTTTTGTTTTTTTCGGATTTCGTGAGAGTTTTAAAGATGTGCATACTTGAAACTTAACAATTTCATATTGCTTTAACTTACTGAGTTTTCACTGTTACAGATCTGAATAAACTGCATTGTTCTTTTTTATGCCCCCATATCGATAGATAGGGGGTATATTGTTTTTGTCCTGTCTTACTGTCATTCTGTCCAAAACTTTTACCTTGGTTTGATAACTTTTGCAATATTGAACATAGCAACTTGATATTTACCATGCATGTGTATCTTATGGAGCTGCTCATTTTGAGCGGTGAAAAGTCAAGGTCAAGGTCATGCTTTAAGGTCAAAGGTCAAATATCATTGTATTTTTATGTCCCCCACCACTATAGTAGGGGACATATTGTTTTTGCCCTGTCTGTTGGTCTGTACGTTGGTCTGTTGGTTTGGTCAAACTTTAACATTTGCCATAACTTTTGCAATATTGAAGATAGCAACTTCATATTTGGAATGCATGTGTATCTCATGGAGCTGCACATTTTGAGTGGTGGAAGGTCAAGGTCAAAGTCATCCTTCAAGGTCAAAAAATAAATAAAAAATCACAACTTTTTTTAATATTGAACACATCAACTTCATATTTGGCATGCATGTGTATTTCATGGAGCTGCTCATTTTGAGTGGTGAAAGGTCATTGTCATCCTTCAAGGTAAAAAAAAAATAAAAATCATTCCTCCATTCAATCTCTTCCTTACTTGTTGAGCTGCACATTTTGAGTGGTGAACGGTCAAGGTCAACCTTTAAGGTCAAATGTATTTCTTCAAAGCGGCGCAGAAGGGGGCATTGTGTTTCTGACAAACACATCTCTTGTTGCCTTTTCTCTTCCAATTTGTAAATTGTTGCTAACAAAATCACATGATGCCTCATTTCAGTTAGATTACACTTCCTATCAATAGCACTGAATGATTGCAAATATTTGTGTATGTTTTCTACATGTTGTTATGTATTAAGGTGCTGTTTATCTTTTCCTTAAGGTTTTGATTCTATTGTTACTAGTGTGTTTTATTTAGCTGTGCTGTGCCAGACATGAAACCCTTGCACAATTTATGAAATACACTTCAAGAATGCAGCTTAGAGCTTTAGTGATCTAAAAGGAAGAAAATAGCGTGAATAAGATATGAAGTTTGAAATGGAACATATATGAAGAAAGCATATTTGTTTGCTATTGTATTATAAGTTGCATGGTTATATTTTAATTGCAGCTTCAAATTAGTGAATGTATGCCATTAATTATATGATAATAGTATAAATTATTGATCATGTGAACTCTGTGAATGTGTGATTGGCCTTGTTTTGTTATAAACACCTCAATGTCCCTGTTATATAGTTAAAGGTTGGTTATAATATAATTTTCGATAATGGAAGACTTTTTTCTCTTTGTACTTTTTGTCCACTGTATTGAATACTTAGTTTGGGTCATTCCAATTTGCAAGTATATGAGCCCCAATCTGGGAAAACTGGGCTTAATGCATAATGCGTTGTTCTAGATTAGCCTGTGCAGTCGGCACAGGCTAATAATGTACAAAACTTTCCGCCTAGACTGGATTTTTGTTTAGAAAAATGCTTCCTTTTATTGAAAATTAACATAAAGGTGGAAAGTGTTGTCCCTGATGAGCCTTTTTGGTTTAAGCCTGGTTTTCCAGAGACAGGGGCGTATGTATGGTGATATACTTAGCAGAACATGTAAAGGAATACATTGTCATTTTATATTATTAATCGAGAATACGCATACAAAATTGTGTATGCATAAATCACAATTATATCTTAAAAGATTTTTGAAAATTATGATGATGCATTCAAATTTGAATGCAAAGAATAAATAAATAACATTTCTTAAAATCAATCTGAGATACATTTTTCAGTGAAAAATAATTCTTCTCAAGCTATGTTCTCATAAGCCATTTTAGATATTTTTTTAAGACACTCCTGTGAAAATTGTTACTACATCACTCTTTAGTCTCAAAGCCTTTCGAACAGTTATGGTTACGTGATTATATTTGAGACATGTGAAAATTGGGCAAAATGCATGTGCGTAAAGTGTTGTCCCAGATTAGCCTGTGCAGTCCGGACAGGCTAATCAGGGACGACACTTTCCGCTTTAATGGTATTTTTCGTTTAAAGGAAGTCCCTTTTTACCGAAAATCTAGTTTAAGCGGAAAGTGTTGTCCCTGATTAGCCTGTGCGGACTGCACAGGCTAATCTGGGACGACACTTTACGCACATGCATTATGCCTTGTTTTCTCAGAACACGACACATATTTGA
This sequence comes from Dreissena polymorpha, assembly GCF_020536995.1. NCBI lineage: Eukaryota > Metazoa > Mollusca > Bivalvia > Myida > Dreissenidae > Dreissena > Dreissena polymorpha. Next base: position 83,876,307 of record NC_068356.1, read on the forward strand.
GATATGTGATATGATTTCAAATAGTATTAGCCTCATCCTGGGCAAACCAGACTGTATGCATGTAAGTAAAGTGACGTCCCAGATCTTTGAAAGGAAGATACACGTACTTCCATAAAAGCAGAAAAGGTCGCCCCTAATTAGCCTTTGGGTAGTTTCGAATGCTTTTGGCAAGTACAAGGTTGTATTCTGTAGACATCAATGCAGCATCTTTGATTGGCAGCCATTCTTCTTGTTTCTTTCTTGCCCCTTAAGACCCCCTTCTTAATGAGATATATTGTAACATTCATTTGTTGCCAGTTACTTTTAGTTTGTGTTTGTTCTACCTACTTGCGAAGTTTTGGTGAGTTTTTCATATCAAGAATTTGTCTGTGTGATTTCTGCGTTACAAATCATAGTACATGTCATTAGATCAAGTGACAGATACAAAAATTCCTACAGATTAAGCTTAAAGCATGTACATCTTAGCAATTGCTGAACAATCACAAAAGCTTTTGTAGCTATTTGTCTCCTTTAAATGCAATGCCCAAGATTATCCCCTTTTTCGGTTTTGGAAATTATAGCATCCACTTTGAATACATGATATAACATCATTGACAAAATTCAATATGTGGCGTCTCATCTGGATCCAAACTGTCATGTATTGTACATTTATATTAATGAATTTCCTGTATATTTATACAGTGAGCGTTTAGATATGTACTGCTATTTTCTAATTGAAGGTTTTAAAAATATGTTTATATCTCTTCACTATGTTAACAATTTAACAGTGGCAGCATATCACATTTTCTGTTGTGGAATTTCTTTTTTGATTGCCTCTTTTCTAAATGGGTGAGTGCTTCCTGTACATATATCACCAATTATGTCTGCAACTAAAATTAAAGAATTAAATTAAAACAACGAGTGTTCACATGTGTTCATTACCTTAACTTTGCGTCATTTACTATCTAGTATATGAAAGGATATACATCTGTCATAGTGAAGATATCGAAATATCGCTTCTGCTAAGTAAAAATAATATGCATCGTGAAATGTATACTTGACTATACACTATCTGAGCCTCGCTGTGGGAAAACGGGGCTTAATGCATGTGCGTAGTGTAGTCCCAGATTAGCCTGTGTAGTCCGCACAGTCAAATGAGGGGCGACACTTTCCGCTTTATGGAGGTTTTGTTTTAAAGAGTCTAATCGCCGGAAATCCAGTTAAATCGGGAAGTTTCGTCCCAGATTAGCCTGTGCGGACTTCACGGGCTAATCTGGAACGAAACTAACGCACGTGCATTAAGCCCGGTTTTCTCAGATCGAGTCTGAGGGAATAATGTCGTGGAACATATTGGCAAAAATTCTTCATCAAATATTTTCTCATAACCTTGACTGGACGAATTGAAATTGGCTAATTCTTGGTAAACCTGATGCCGTTTCGCCTAGTAACAACGGCTTTTACTATCGCACTTAATATATATTCATATGTTTAACATGCACCGAGCCGCACTTTGATCTTGACCTCATTTGGACAGGTGTCATTTGATTTATCGCCAGCATCGTCTTGTTTATGATCAGCAACAATCAGTGGGACAAACTAAACTATACGAAACAGGGCGTCGAGCGTCTAACATTTTATTTTAAAATTATCAACAGCATGTACTATACAATAATGGTCGACATAAGTTACAACAATTAATGTAAGCCATTTTATGGTATATAAAGAACTGATTGTGCCCAAAATCGATGCCATCATTACAACAAATGCAGAAATAGACAATAAAGCACTGGGTTACTCGCCTACGTTTTAGGCACCATTTAATGACGCGTTAATATGTTCTAGCATGTTAGCATGTGTTTTATGTTAAGTGGTGACAACTAATAATAAACATGTAAACTTAACTAAAACATAAATATTTTTTAAGCCGCCCCACCCCCTCCCGATGGAGATGCTTAAAAATATACTGTGGTAGGTGATTGCACGAGGCACATTTTTGTGTGAAATTATTATGAAATTAGTAAGCAGAAACTTTAATTAGAGACAAAAATACCTAAGTTCCTTTATAGAAAACTCAATTCAAGTATAAATACAAAGCCAGTTATGCAATTATTAAAAAAAAAGTAATTTCCCGTGTCAATTGAACAATACAACAAAATACTTTTTTACACAACATAAAAACACATCGCAAATGCAAATATGTTTACGGAATATAGACTTATTTTAATATAAAAAATTCTAGACTTGAGCTCCGACTGGGGTCGAAAGAAAGACATAAAAAAATCATAAACATTCTCTAAAAGACTAAAAAAGCCGAATGCTGTAAAAGATTGCACAGTGGATGTCACGGATGTTGCAACCAACAACTCCGCACTGCTCTTTTAGTGTATTTCAGATAAATGTGAGGCTCAATCTGGGAAAATCGGACTTAATGCATGTTCGTAAAATGCTGTCCATTATAAGCCTGTGCAGTCCGCATAGGCTTATCAGGGTTGACACGCTGTCATGGTATTTTTCGTTAAAATGAAGCCCATTCAGAGCGAAAATCCAGTTTACACATGTTTATCTGGGACGACACTTTAGGCTCATGCCACCGTTTATCGTTCAGTTTCGTGTCGTCATTGAACAACATCAACGCAACATTCCTGCAATCTAAACTAATCAGCTATATCAGTTATATAACGTTGTAGTTGTATGTGCGCCCTTGCGTCTATTTCAAAGTTTATAAGGTCCGTCCGTGATTGAGGCAGCATTATTTGAGGACACAGAGTGTGCCACAGCGTTCCTGGCTTATAAGTCACTAGACTCGCGCAAGATGAGACTTATCTTGAAATAAAGTTGCAGTTTCCAGCTATTTATATTTCATTGAAAGGCATGCAATATTTGAGTGGCCTTAATCTGTGGGAAAAAGCCGGAGTATCCAGAGGAAATCTACCTGTCCGGAGTGGTGACCACCGACCAAACTCACGTGCACAGGGAAAAGGGATTGAAACACAATCCAAAATTATTGTATGCCATCATTACTTAACATCATACCAATGAATGAGGGACTGAGTGGACGTCTGCGTGCTTACTCTAATGAATCGGACTTTAATCGTTTGTGTCTTATTCCAAAACCTAAATCCAATTTTGTCTTAAATAAATTCCCATCCGTAGAGATACTATAGGCGTATCGAATGCTCCGTGGGACACATCACCAGATCAGTTCTTGTTCCCATATCGCTTTCGGTCTAAATATCCTAACACGATCACCGTTTACCATCTCTCTAGCTGAAAGAATTGCATTTATTTAAAGGAGCATAATTATAACCGGTCAAAGAAGCAATATGGAACTGTTAGAAGATCTACTGATAAACTGAACTCCGAACTGCTTTCTCGTACTGCTGATGCTGACTCCGAATGGCGAGCCGGTTCACGTGAACTGGGATTGGCACCACAATCTTTGGCTTATTTGCATTGTCCGAATGAGACCTTCCGTGAACAAGCCCAGCTTTCACGCGCTTCCATTTTGCGCGCCGATTTTGAAACCATATTTTGACCTGAACCTCACTTAGTTTCAGCGCATGCGCAATTTGCGAACGCTCGGTAAGTGATAAATATTTCTTACTATGGAATTCTTTTTCAAGTTCGAGTAATTGTTCAGAAGTAAAAGCTGTTCTTCGTCGGCGAGTCTTTCCGGAAGGAAGGGCAATTTTTTGGGACTTGTTCGGTGAATTTTCGTTGCCCTTTTTGTCCGAATCGGTCACTTTGTCCGTTTCGTTGTGATCGTCTGGAGAGAGGTCAACGCTTTCGTCACAAATGGACTCGCCTGCAAAATATGACATTTAATGGTAATGTAATATCAGAACAGAACAGAATAGTTTATTTTTTTATTTAAACATGTGAAGCTCATCGTCGTTAATATAGATATAAATAACAGCATGCGTTAAAGTACACACAAAAACACACATCATTTTAAAGAACAGTTAATGAACACGAGATAAACATATTTCGTGAACATATTTCGTGAGAATGTCACATGGATGGGGTTAATACATAGTGATCACACAGTGTTATACATATAGTTTTACAAAGGACTTTGTTTACCAGTATTGCTACAATTTTGGTACAAAAACTACCAGTCGCAACACAAAAGTATGCCTTAAAGTCGGAAGCATAGGACATTTTTTACAAAACAATGAACCCTTATTAAAAGGAACTGCAACCCCATCATGTTACAGAGAATTTTGTTTTTAACGAACTTAATAATTTGAATGCCGGTAAGAGTACGGGTCTGGATGGTATCTCAGCTAGGTTCCTTGAGGATGGGGCAGATATTTTGAAAATTCCAATTTGTTTTATTGTTAACTTGTTTATATCTGAAGGATGTGTTCCGGGTGACTTTAAAAAAGCTAGGATTAAGCCTTTGCACAAGAAAGATAGTAAGTCAGATGTTGGAAAGTATAGGGCAGTCAGTATACTTAGTGTAACTTCTAAAATTTTAGAAAGAGCAGACTTAGAACCAAGTACGATTCATAAAACCTTTTATGTGTGCATAAAATTTCATTTATACGCTAACGATAGTACACTTTTATTTAGTCATAAAGATCCTGTTTTATATCCCAAAAGCTTGGTCATGTTTTAGAATGTTGTTCTGAATGGCTAGTGGATAGCAAGTTGTCACTACACTTCGGCAAAACAGAGTATACTATGTTTGGGCCAATACGAAAAGTAAGCAAACTGAAAGTGTCTCCAGTAAATTGTAATGGCCATACGATAGAAAATGTTAAAAAGGTTAAGTCTTTGGGCCTTCAGATGCTCTTTCTGGTGATAATATTGTAAATAACCTCGTTTCTAAAGTAAATGCAAATATACATTTTTTATACAGACACAAAACTTGTTTAAATTTTAATTCTAGAAAACTTTTCAGTTCAGGTCTTTTACAATGTCATTTTGATTATTATTGTTCATCTTGGTTCCATAGTTTAAATAAAGCCCAAACGAAAAATTACAAATTATGCAAAATAAAATTATCAGATTTATTAAAGATTACGAACCAAGAACCTCAATTACCAATGATGATTATGTACAATTGAAAATGTTAAACGTGGAAAACAGAGTGAAACAACTTAAATAAAGTCATATGCATAAAATTTACTATGGAAAATGTCCTCAATATCTCAGCAAGAACTTTGAAAAATCATCAAGATCTGGTAAAAGTAATTTCATAATACCAACTGTGACAAATGCTTATTTCAAAACGACGTTCAAATACTCTGGGTCTACAGACTGGTATTCCCTTCTAGAGGACATTCAACAAGTGGAAAATATTGACATATTCAAAAGAATGGTTAAGAAACATCTACAAGACAGACAAACTGAGAGAAGTGAGGACATATTTATGTATTATTGATATAAGAATATGACTGAGATATAGAAACAATTGGAATCTGTGATACATACTATTTGAATTTAAATGTTTCCATATTTGTAATAATATTTATTTAGTTAAGCCTTATATTTGGTAATGTTATCCATTTTTTTGTTAACATTGGTTTAGTTGTCGGGTTGAGACAAAACGCTAGGTAATTCACACGTTTTCTGTCAATAAAACATCAAAAGTATATGTGTGTAAGTTAGATCATAAAACAACTTGATCATCTTTTTTTCGTACTTTTTTCTGAACCCCATTGGAAATAAGCTTTTAGCTTAATGGGTTATGCATAGATCAGATATAGCAATTCAATAGATAACTAATTTTTATAACTGTTCTAAAGATATAGATTTAATTTATTTTTAGTATTTACATATTATTTGATAATAACAGCTGTCAGAATGACATTGGTGTAACTAGGTTTTTATGTTTTTATGTATTGTGATATTGTCATGCGTTTGACCTAGAATGTAAATAAATAAATGTAGCAATATTTACATAATTCTGACCTTATTTTCTTAGTAAAAAATGTATTACTATTTTGTACTACATATATATGTGTCGTTTTCTCTTATTTTAAAGCATTCTAAACTAAAAATGGCTAGCTTTCTTAATACAGTTTTGTTTGAACTATTAAATAGTTTAAAAAAACTTGAATATATTTGACCGGATTCTATAATATTTTGGAATTAATTGATGCATACCTAACATCATTATAATACGGACATTTAAGGTGTCATTTAGGTTACATAATATACATTTGCGTTGATCTTTTTCAATGTTCTGGTGTCTGGCCGTTCCTATAAATGAGTTGTGAGACGACAAACGTAATTAAGCAATGTTGTTCTTATGTTTTTTTTTATCGGAAATAGCGAGAGAATCCCCGAGTGACGTCATGAAACGCGAACAGACTTACAGCAAAGGCGATTGGAGTGCTTTTGCCGTATCGTAAAACAGATTTCATAAAAATGTAGATCCACTAACATAACAAAACAAATCAAACAAATATAACAATACTTGTAATTTAATATGGTTATAAATAATAATAATAATAATAATAATAATAATAATAATAATAATAATAATAATAATAATAATAATAATAATAATGATGATGATGATGATAATAATGATTATGTTGCTATAAATATATTATTATTTATAGTTATTAATGATTATTATGAGTGTGTGATTTTTTACATAATTTGACTGAATATTTCATCAAGCACGTCCGTCTTTATACGCCTCAATGCACGCGTCTAATCTGACACTTCAGTCATGTGTCCCGTACTAGGGCGGGTGGCGAGGACCCTACAAAACCCGTCCATCAACCCCCTACCTTGCGATCCCCAATTTGGTGAGCCTAATTATCCCATTAAGGGTCAGGGATGGGCTAAATGCGCAACCCCCTGAAAGCTGTTGATTTTAGAGTGAGGACCGGTTACGTTTTAGATGTTGTCAAATCAGTCATTTCGCGCAGCACGTGACTGATTTCATTATATTTCAATTATCGGGCTATTGTAGCGTTAATGCCTTGATTTTAGTCCTGAAATTGATACGCAGCAGTTTATGAAAATGTGCGCGTTCTTTGTCGACGACTGTGGACAATGGAAAATAAAGCGCATCGTCGATACAAGTGCGCTTTTGTTGTATAAGTGAGTTACCCCATGCACTATCTTTACCGTATCAAACAAATTTTGTTAACATGGATTTTTTAAAGAATAAATTAACACAAAATCGTCCTGATTTTCCTCTTATTTAAGAACCATTTGTAATTAATAAAACATTTTTTTTCGGACTGCACGGGCTTATCTGGGACGAAGCTTAACTCAAATGCATTAAGCCCTGTTTTCCCAGATCGATACATATAAGACCGACACTGCTTATTACAAGTCGTTTTTACTTACATTTGTTTCATATAATAATTTTATTTCTTTTCGTTTCATTTTAATCATTTCGCATCCACCAATATCAACAAATATATCTCTACCTTTGTAACGGGCTACACAGCACCAGTCGGTGGCATATGTTGTTAAAACACAAAATTTTGTTTATCGGTTATTGAACTGATTTTTTTTATAAAAAATGTTAATGAACTGTTGCGGGAAGCGGGGGGGGGGGGGGGGGTCAAAGGGACTCGCATTTCTCTTACATAGTTTTTTTTTGCGATATTTGTTATTTTACCGAATTAATATTAATCGGCATTAATTACCGGTTTTGACAAAGATTTTGATCGTCTCTTGTTTAAAAACGATTACACATCTTAGAGCTGTTGATTGCGATTTAAAGATTTGCTTTTTATGAAATCAGATTTAATAAATAATACACTTAAATGGACCTTTTCACTTTTGATAAATAGACAAAATAAAAAAAATGTTTCAGATTCTCAAATTTTCGTTGTAGTTATGATATTTGTGAGGAAACAGTAATCCTGAACATTTACCATGCCTTAAACTATCCGTTATTGGCATCTTTTGACGATTTAAAAACCATAATTATAAAATGATAAAAATAATTGCAACGCGAAACGCTTGAATAATTTGATGAGTTGTGTTGTTGTCGTTATATTTTGTAACACTACGAGGATTGCTTTTATAAAGTAAAAAAAAAAACATCACACATTTTATAAGCACGGATGGCCGAGTGGTCTAAGCGTTTGACTTTTTACTCCATGGTCAGTGGTTCAAGCCCAGTTGAAGGTTACTTTTTTGTGTCTTCGATTTTATTATTATTATTATTTTTACTGCAGATTTTTAGATACAATGTGTAAATTGATCAATATTGAGCATGTAATGACAAGATTCAATAAATGTCAAAATCTGTGAAAATGTCCCTTTAATTGCGTTTTGTGTTTTTCTATTCACCTCGCCGAATTTTGTTAAACTATTCTATTATTACAAAGTCAAATTAGTAAGATGCTGTGTATTATATAAAGGATAGTTGTTCATGTCAGTGTTTGATCGTTTGTTATTTCACGAGTGATCATTGGAAATATTTTTTTTCTATGATCACGATCATGTCAGTGTAAGATCGTTTGTTATTTCACGAGTGATCATAGAAAATATTATTTGTCTATGATCACGAGTGAATTAACAAACGATCTTACACTGACACGAACAAATGTTCTGTTTCTTTTATGCCCTTTTTTTCAAGAAAATAATTAACAGCTGTTTCCCTTTCGCTGAAAAGTTACCCTTTCTCCCGTGGCATGCCTCAATACTTTTCAATACACAAAATGACGTCATTATACTAGCGCAATTCTCCAGTTAAACTCTTTTACAATTTAAATAATCGGTGAAAAAAGCATAAAATAAAAAGAAAATTTGGTGGATTCGATGGAATATCGTTTTTAATTCACTCGTGATAAAAAAATATATATTTAAATCTTGAAGTAAATCTTGATATGATAATATAAGAATAGAAAAAGTAGTTCCGAAAATGTGTTATTTTCATCGCTGAAAATAGCAATTTGTTTATTTTCACTGCTTTTATTTCACTGCAGAAATGTCATATTATATCATTAGGTATAACAGAAAGAACCATATTTCATGCAAGAAAATTTGGTTCAGACTGGGCACTGGAAAAATCCATAATCTCATGTTGACTTGCAAAGAATGCCAGCCACAAGTTTTTGAGTAAACCTTTGCGAAAATATGAATTAAATGTTTTGGTAAATTGACAAAAAATAGAAAATGTTTCATATTTGCAAATTTTGGTTGCAGTTAGGATATTTGTTAGGAAGCAGTGATGCTGAACATTTTCCATGCTCTAAAATATTCATTATGTGCATCTTTTGACGATTAAAAACCTAAAATTTTAAAGCGTTGCAACGCGAAACGATTGAATAATTTAGAGAGTTCTGTTGTTGTCATGTTATTTTATGCTTTCCGGTGGTTTATAGAGAAATATCAGTGAATTAAAACTGATAATTTCACTGTTTTAAACTCGTGATCATAGAAAATATATATTTTCACTCGTGGCTGCGCCACTCGTGAACATATTATTTTCAATGATCACTCGTGAATTAAATTCGATAATCCAACGAATCCATCAAATAACCTCTATATATTTTGCGATACTATGAGGAATGCTTATATAATTAATAAATTATATCAGTCATTGTACGACGGATGGCGGACTGGTCTAAGCGAAAGTCTTTTACTCCAGGGGTCAGTGGTGCTCATTGGGTCATTGTCGACCTGAAATGGCCAACAAGTCACCCGGGGATGACAAGAAGCCGATTCATGTCACCCTGGGGTGACATCAAGCCGACGCTAGTCACCCCAGGTGAATAGAATCGGCTTCATGTCACCACAGGGTGACATGAATCGGCTTCTAGTCACCCCCGGGTGACAACAATCGGCATCTAGTCACCCGTGTATTTTTTATCAAACGGAACCCCATTCGCAACATTGTTAAAAGAAGAAAAGAAAACATGATAAAATAAAAAAAGAATATGTAAGAAAAGCCATTCTGGCTAGAATATTCACCTATAAGATTTTAAGCCTTAATTCTTTTGTCAAGTATTTCTTTTCCATTTTATGCAATTCCTATTAAATATGGGGGTTTAATAAATGAACAAATTGAATCCATTTAACATTTTGCAAAAGGTTAAAATCAACAGGCGTAATTCTACGCAATATGATGAAAATGATAACAGTAATATGTAAGAACGAACTGTGAAGTATTGATTAAACAGTAAAATACTGTTCGCAAGAAAATATTGAAACTTTGAAAGTTATCAACACATAATGAAAATGGCGGGTTTTAAAATTGAAACAATTGTTAAACGAATACGGATTTTTATTTCATTTTAAAATCTCTATAGTCTATACTGAATGTTTAAAATGAAATTTCATGTCTACAGTGTGTGCAGTTTTATTGTTTAAATGTTAAGAATGTTTTAAACATCTTTTGAATGTGAAAACTGCTTGGGTGTATGACCCAAACGTTTACGCGTGCTCTTTGGAAAATTAACCCATAATGCATAGTGGACTCTCCCATCCTTCTAAATTGGATCAATTTATTTCCAAAATTAGGGATTTCTAGTATAATTATTTTTATATTAAGAATATTTCTTATATAAATTCCTTTAAGGAAACAGCGCAGACCCTGATGAGACGCCGCATCTAATCTGGTTCTACGCTGTTTGCCAAGGCCTTTTTTCTAGACGCTAAACATAAATGGGTTAAGGACCGCCCACCCTTTGAGACTTAAGAGTCCTTCTAAACTGGATCAATTTATTTCCAAAATAAGGGATTTCTAGTATAATAATTATTATATTTAGAATATTTTTTACAGAAATTCCTCTGAGGAAACAGCGCAGACCCTGATGAGACGCCGCATCTCATCTGGTTCTACGCTGTTTGCCAAGGCCTTTTTTTTTCTAGACGCTTAACATTAATGGGTTAAGGACCGCCCACCCTTTGAGACTTAAGAGTAACGTTACTTAATATTTTGTGACGATACTAATGATAAATATTGTAATCAAAGGGACCCATACGATAATTTAATTGTGCCTCGTTCTGGGAAAACTGGTCTTAATGCATGTGCGTATAGTGTCGTACCATATAGCACAGGATAATACGAGATGACACTTTCCGCCAGAACTGGGTTTTCTTTTAAATTGAAAATTCCATTGCAACGGACAGAAGGCTAATCAGGGACGACACTTTACGCACATGCATTAATCTAACAATATTCACAGATCCTTGCATCTTCGCCTTAATCTAAAATTATCGATGTATACAAATAAGTAAAAAAAACATGTGCACGTATGGGATACTATTATAAATACCATAATAATTTAAAATTAACAGTTATCATATGATTTAAGGCTCTATTTACTACTTTACATAATTGATTTCGTCATTTAACAAAACATCTCTTTTTGGTATAGTTAATTAAGGTACTCCATTGTCGTTGCTGTATTTTGTTTTGATTTTTCTTATTACAGTAGTATAGTAGTATAGTAACTTATTGCAGTTACCGTATTGTAAAATGAATTGAATTTCACGAATATCATGTCGAAACTATATATTAATTTTTAGTAAAAGAGATATATTAACACGTTACATTACTTTCATTAAAATGAATGTATTGAACAATATACACATGTATTTGTCTTAATAAACTGTCGGTTCTTTTCTTTTTATAAGCTCACTTGTGTAACGTTCTTCTTTCCGTTTCATAGTTCCTTCATGATATATTAAATATTGGTATATGTTAATTATATTTTATAAGTTTCAAGAATTAGTACATGTTTAAATTCTCCCTGTTTTAATGTTAAATAAAATATTCATGTTGCATAAAGTGTTGCCAGTTTTAATAAGATCACTGTTATAATAGGTGTTTGGAGGTATTTACATTATTACATTCATGCTATGTTTTTACTTAAATTATAATGCCCACGTATATCAAATGCGTTATTAATATGATTAACGTAACATTATGTTCTTTTCCGTGTCAGCTAATGTGTTCATTTGAGAAATGAGCCTCGTGATGGGAAAACGGGTTTTAATTCATGTGCTTAAAGTTTCTTCAAATATTAGCCAGATTTGCGTGAAGAAGAAACTTACATAAAACGAAAATTTCTATAAAAGCGGAAAGTGTCGTCTCTCATTAGCCTATGTGGAGATCCTTGGCTAATCTAGGACGACACTTTCGCACATGCATTAAGCCCACTTTTCCCTGAACGCGACTCATACTTTTTGTCATGGTTTATTGTCGAATAACCCTCTGTAAGGAGTCAAGTATCGTTAGGATTAAATCAAGAGAGCGAAGGAAATTTAGTACCGCATCACGATGCGCCTGAAGATGACTAGCGCGTGGGTTTTCTTGACCCTTAAATACTTAGACATTGCTTGTTGCCATTTAATTTAATAAGTATGTTATTTGTTACTTTAGGTTCTTTTGATTGTTATTTAATTTTCCTTTTATTAATTTAGTTTCATATAGTTTTATAACATAAAAATATATTTATACAAAACCCTGTGTGACGTTTGTTTCTTAAGGAATACTATATGATATGCATCAGTGACTTACTTTTGTTGTCACTTGATTTAAAATATTTTACTGCTTTATTTACTACATCGTGGGTTCGTAAATATTTTAGCTTTAATGCAGCGTTCCTTTTATCTTTCTTGTTTAATTCTTTCCATGTTATGACGCACTTGGGTGAATTTTATCTTGAAAGGTTTCCAGTACTGTATATCTCACGATTTGCAGTATTGTATACCCCACGGTTTCCTATACTGTATATCTCACGGTTTGCAGTATTGTATACCCCACGGTTTCCAGTACTTTATATCTCACGGTTTGCAGTATTGTATATCTCACGGTCTCCAGTACTTTATATATCACGGTTTCCAGTACTGTATATCTCACGGTTTCAAGTACTGTATATCTCACGGTTTTCAGTACTGTATATCCAAACGCTTAGGAGTAATGTATATCTAAACGGCGTAAAGTATTGTATATCTCAAGGGTTTGCATTACTGATATCTTACGGTTTGCAGTACTGAATGTATGTAATTAGACAGAATTGCGAGTTCCAGTTCCAAAATATTGTTCAAGTTAAAATCTTATAATTTTTCACCTGTCCAATTTTCTTTTTGCATAAATGATGTAGAAAATTACTTACTTTCAAATAACAATATTAGTGTTCATGTAAATGACCAAAATTTACATATGTATCTTAGATAAGCTGTGATTCTGCATGCTGACGCTACTGTATTATTTGCTAACGAAGAACATGAATTAAATTCAGTACTCAACAAATTTCACAATATTTTTTAACCGGGAAACTTGAGATAAATATTAAAAAGTAACATTATGGTTCTTGGTAATAAATATAAAAGAATTAGAGTTTTCTCAGTCACCGGAGAGCAAATGGAAGTTGTTAAAATATTTCTTTTAAATATTTAGGAATAATTTTCTCCAAAAATAGATTGTTTGCTTCTACAAAGAAACAAGCAAGCTAAAACGGAACTGTTTTGTTTGAAAAAGAAAATAAGAAATTTTGACTTACCAATTAAATTGTTTGAAGAAACTATTATACCTTTTTTAACACACGTAAGTGAAGTGTGGGTAAATTTCGATGTGAACTTGCTGATAAAAGTCCACACTGATTATATGAAATACATATTAGATGTCAAACTTCAACTCCGCATAGTATGTTGCATGGCGACCTTGGTAGATTTCCAAAATTAACGGAGGAAAAAAGACAAGTTATTGGTTTCTGGAATAATATTGTTGTTAATCGTAACGAATTGTCATTACTGTATACCGGTAGATGTATGCTTTCTGAATATGTTAATAGATACCCAGCTTACACGTGGTCAGATTGTGTTTAAACAATCCTGGGGTATGCGGTTTTAGTTATATCTAGTTGAACCAAATGTTTGATGGTTTCGAAGTAGGTTACTACATATTGGTGAACAGTCTTTGAAAGACCAATATAGACAGTCGTGACACTCTCAAGCTTGCAATTCGTCTAAGGCTTTAAATTATCGTATATATAAACATGCCACAAATATGAAACCTATCTGGATATTTTGCTTGTTTCTATGGGCAACAATTTGTCAATTTTAGAAGGTGAAACAGTTTTTTGCCAATAGAAAAATTAGGATAGTAAATATAAACCGCAATGGACGCAATTGTAATCTTTGCAAATTAAATGAAATTGGTGACGAATACTTACCCTAACCCTATTACATTTTCAAATGCACATCTTGAGCCACGTAACAAATAACTACTTAAGAAATATCAAACGAGGGTAAACTGTGTACAATTTGACTTACTTATGGATGAGAAAAACGAAACTGCTCTATGCAATATGTTAAAATAAATGAAAATTTTCCTTAAAAGTGTTTAAAAAAGACAACTGACGAACCCCCATCCTATATAAAAAATAAATTTAGTTAAAGTGCATTTATTGTGTATTATCAACATGTATTATTACCGGTACATTAGTTTTAAATTGTCACATATGTTTGCATTTCTCAAATATCACATGATCCACAGCGTTGGCATTTTATGTTTTTATATGTGTAAACTCATATCACTTATCTATGTGCTGGGTATAAATAAACTGTTGAAACTGTTCTAAAAGTGTGCATTCTTTTATCGGATACTTTCTGTACATGGGACATCACGCCTGTTAAGTTAAACGTGTACATCGTGTAATCAGTAGTTTATATTTCGCATCAAGCTTTTTTTAAACCAGAACATTCTTATAATACATTCAACGAGTAAACGATCATTAAGAGCTGTATTTATTTAATGTTCTTAACAAAAACTCTGATTTATTTTCCGAGTTTTTGTTATCAGAAAGTAGACCACTTTTGGCCGTTGGTTACAACGACCAAGCGAGTCAACGCTATTTAAAACACTTGACATAGAATAAAGGTGTTTGTAATTGGTCAACAAGTCTCCTTTTGTAACGGTCATACTTCGTGATAGCATAATGACTGAACGTATATAATGTAATCTGTAAAGTTGCATAGAATATACAAGTGGTTTCATTTTTATAAACGAATTAAACATACATACATATTTCCATACCTGCTACCTTATATAGTATGGTGATAATCAATAATAATTACAGACATTATTATTGCGTTTATTATGTTCGTCTGTGTTAAGCTCGATACTTACGGCACAAGTTATATATATGCTTTTTAGTAATCCAATGCGAACGTCTTCGTACAGCGCAATTTTATTAAAAGTATAATATAATTTAGTTCTTAATTGATTAAATCAGAATTTAGTTAACTTAGGATGTTACCAGAGCCCTAAGTAATGTTATAAAAAGAACTTTGTTTCAATGTGATACACCAAACCTATATACATAAAAAACTTATTATGCTTATATGAATTTTTGAAAAACAACGACAAGCAAACAACAACAGTAGCTTAAAATTCGAAAGATACTGTTACTGAAGGAAGTGAATTCTGGGCAGCGACGCGTCAATATATATTTTTTAAGTTAACCTAAATGCGCAACAATATCCGTCTGGATTGAATCTTTCAAATCAATGGTCCGAATGGCCATATGAAAATGGTGTTTGACTATATGCCGCCTTCTGCTAATTTAGAAACTGGGTTAAATGCATATGCGTAACGTGTCATTCCAGATTAACCTTTGCAGTATGCACAGACTAATTAAGAACGACATTTGCCGTTTACGCTAGGGTACTTGCTAAAAAGATAATTCCTTTAATGGAAAAATAACATAAAAGCGGAAATGTCGTCCCTGATTAGCTTTTGCAGACTTCACAGGCTAATCTGGAACGACACTTTACGCACATGAATTATGCCTAGTTTTAAATATATGTCTATATTTAACTTATACGTATGAAATGCTACTGAAAAAAACCCCATCACATTCGCAATGTATTCAATAGTTACCTGTACACGACTCCTCGCTATCACCGTCCTCATCATCGAAGCGGTCGCAGCCGTCAACGTTATGTCAACGTCCTTCCCTCGTGACGTCATCACTCGGAGATCCTTGGGCCGACCGTCGTCGTCGTCGCTACCTTCCGTTGGCGAGTCTTCAAACTCATGCTTTTGTGAAAGTTTTTCATAAAGATGAGAAGTGACCCCGTTAAACGGGGTCATCCGGGAGAAAGAACCGTAAGCGGTGTTGGTGAACGCGCTGTGGATACTTCCGGTAAAATAGGGGTTGGTGGACGGAAAAAGCGGAAATCTCGAGAATGTGTTTGCGAACTGCATCATCGCCGGCGGGAATGCAAGTTCAGCTCCCGGCGGTTCGCCGACGACGCGAAAAAGACTTGAATTTCCGGTTGGTGGTACGAACATGTAACCGCCATTAGTGGTGTACGTCATTGGCGATATCCTAGAGGTCATCGTCGGCGAAATCAAAGAGTCAATCGAAAAAGAGTGAGATCCTTGTCTGCTCATTATCGTCGGCGTCGTGAACTGTTTTCTGTTAATGAATTACCGTAATAACATCATTTCCTAAAATAACATAAGATTTAAATGTATACAAATATTAGATCATGCAGTGCTCACTTATTCCACACAATAAAAGTCGAAATATCATACGGGTATTGCACAAGTTTGGTATTATTTGAAATGTTTCTTCCAATATCATGATAATCAGTCCATTGTTTATACAATTTCCTAAATAAGCAATATTGGCACGAACTTAAGAACCGTTCGAGGTGTCAAATTTCATGAGAAACGTCCGCCACAAGTTGGCAATTGAGGAAGACACTCGTCTGTCATATCAATTTAGTAAATAGCCGGATCATCTCAGCTTAATAACATATCACTTGATGAATAGAAATCGAGAAAGTTGACGGTGGGTTGAAGCGTATCGAGAACGAAGACGCATTCAATAAACCGACCAATCTGATTTGCAGATGTCGCGCGTTTGCGCTTGATTGGCACCCGCCCCCGGCAGAGCTGCACAGTGATTGGCTGAGCATGTCGCTGTTGACCTTTGTTGATTGAAAAATCCAGTTAACAGTCGGAAAGTGGCATCAATAGCTGATTGGATACATTTTAATTGAAATCATTACTTCTATAAACGATAATTGAACTAGAATTAATTGAGATTAATTTGCACAAAAATTAAATGAGCAAGCGAAGAACACGGGACTAGTAATTAATTTTTGGCTCTCTGAGTGAATAGAATAGAATATAAATCAAAGAGAAATGAGACTCCATTAGGTTGACGCTTGATTTTGTGCAAGTCGTTAGAATGACATTAGGAAATTACTCCATATTATTGAAAACCACCACCACCTCACCAACCCCATCCCCACCACCACCACCACCACCACCGCCACCGCCCACGCCGACGCCGCCGCCTGTCACCACCACCACCCCCGCCGCCACCGCCCTCGTCGCCGCCCCCACCACCACCACCACCAGAGCAACAACAACAACAACAACAACAATAATAATTTTATTATTTTTAATAGTACGTTTAATAAGTTTAATACTATTCATTAAATCGTGGGTTGCATCGAAAGCTTTAGGCTTTTTTCGAAACTATGAAGGCGGTCTCTTTAAAAACAACCAGTACTATTGTCTTCGGCTGAAATTTTGAGAATGCTCCATGTTGGGGATTAGCCCGGGATCTATTAATCGCTAGGTGGACAAATGTGCTCATTGAATGCGGTTCGTGGGTTAGAAAATGGCCCTTACTTATTAAAGTTATAAATTGTTTTACAAACAATTTGCTATTGAAAGTTGTGGAATATTAGCTAATAAGAATGTCACTTCACAGATGTGAAGCTAATACAAAAAGCTAAATGTTCCATCTTTAGGCACTTGGAGGAAAAGGTTAACATTTTTCAGCAATTAATCAGCAACTAATTTCCCACAATTGTCAAGATTCGCCGCGACGATTTATCTACCGAAACGGTATTTTGATTTATTATTCATGTTTGCCGAATTTAAGCTAATCTAATACCGTTGACACCTTCGAAACAAACGTCAAGCGGGATTACGGATAGGAAAATTTGAAAGCAACACCAGCGGGAAATCGCTATGGATTCCACAATAACACCCGTCCAATTGCTCCCGAATCTAGGCTAAACGATACTTGACGCTTATCTGCGCAATACGTAAACACACCGGATCGCTGAAGTGGGCTTAAATTATAATATTCACTTGACTTTAGCGCAATTCGCGTTATTTGTCGCGTTAATTGACTGCCGGAACGGCATTAACACGTGCTTCAGGGACGGATGACAGGCCAAAAAAGGCAAACATCTCAGTCATTTTCTCTCCTTCGGATCGTGTCGCACAGATGCCAATCTGAAGGACAGAAATTGAGATTAGAATATCTGGAATGAGCAATTCCTTCAGCAATGGACGAGATGGAACAAACCTATTTGTTTTGTCGTGTCTGAAAGTAATCTTAAAAGATACAACATGTATATGCGCAATAGTGGAAATTATTAATCGCCGATTTATTCGTATCTCAGAAACGAAATTATGCATACAATCGAAACCGATGGCATAAGAATATACACGATCTGTAATTATTGCAAAATAACGCCGGTACCGAAACAAATCTGCATCTTCATATGTACGAGGAATTTGGATTTGTGATATTTGAAATAAGGGTGATTGACTGTATTTAAAAACGATATATATTCATCTACATATATGATTAGTTCAAGACGTCGGTTCGATTATTTTGGAGATTTGATAAAGGCTCTTCAATGATTATTAAGATAATTTGCTTTCAAGAAACTGTGCACAGTGGTAATAATTTTATTGAATTTTGATATTGGACACACTCATTCAATACATGCATGTCGAATTAAAGGGCAGCTTTTTTTCTCTCTGGCAGTCGACTGTTAATTTAAGTCCCATTTTTAGTTGTTCCCGTAGCGAACAGCTGATGTTGTTGACGAAAATTTCAAGTCAGTTCGGCTTATCTACGGAAAGCCTACTAACCGCCACTACTGCCGTATCCGCGCGAGAAAGAGTTGTATGATTTATGCAAGAGGTTTGAGTTCTTCAACTATTTTTATTCACAATGGAAACATTATGTGAATATCGTGTTAAACGGAATATTTTTGAACGGAGCTTATATAGAAAAGAATCAATAAACAATGCTTGTATTTTACGTGTCGCGGAAGCGATTATTAATGAATGATTAAAATAGTCCACTATCAACTGCGTCTTAATGACGTAGTACAGCCCATTCATAATCTGAGGCTATTAATAGATTCGGGAAAACAACGCAATAGTATAAGGTTACGCTTGTTTATATTCTCAATCTATGAAACTTTGAACATGAGTTCAACAATAACTTCAGGGATACGATCGACAACAACAAAAATGCTTCATAATCGCTAAAACCGAATATAAAAACCCGGGATGAAAAACAAATAAATATAACAAGAATTATCTGTTTCGTAACCTCGTTCATGCTTCTACAGCGGCGTTAATTTGATATTTCGGGGAAACGTTCTTTTGTTCTCAACAGATAGCGGCGGTCTTTTCTATTTACGGGTGCTAACAATGCAATAATAGAAGGTTAAGCTTGTTTATAATCACAGTTCTCAATTTATAAAACGTTGAACATGAGTTCACCAATTACTACAGGTATACTAAAGACAATCTCAACAAATGCTTTATAATCGCTAAAACCGAATATTAAAAACAATTAAATATAACAAGAAATATTTTTTAAAGGTAGTCGGCGTAAATACTGACCTTGAAATAAAGTTTGCAATTAACGTTTCGAAATAAATTAATTGAAAACAAAAGTTTAACTATTGTGTGTGTGTTTTTTACTTGTAAGTCGCACATTCGCCGCATGAAAAGTGTGTTATCATTGTCAAACCACACATACGTGTAAGTTGATAAAAATTATACTACGGGAGTGCACATCATATGTGTCCTCACATGCCTTATTATGAGTATATTTCTTCACTATCGAAATATATCGTATGTAAATATTTGATTTAAACGCAGTTTTTTTCAACACATTTAAATCACACTTTCATAGCCGCGTCATGCGAAAATAGGTCTTATGCGTTTCGACCAGCGTATCTTAAACCCAACATGTGCATTTGCACAGTCTGGTCAGAGGCTATGCTGTTCGCTATAAAATTACTCAATGTGTTATGGTCTCATTATGTATCTTCTGACCAGACTTAGAAATACGCAGGCTGAGTGGGCTATATATATGATGGGCGCATATGGAATAAGACCCATTTTCGCATGACGAGGGTCATTAAAATTCTTATTGCGAATTGTATATGGCACATTTTAGCTTAATGCTTTTCGATAAACAAATTGAATTCAAAATAGCAAACTTGTAAATAAGGACAGCCTATCCAGGCGTTCATGAACGATTTCCAGACGTGCTGACCGAGTACGGCAAACGTTGTGGTTGGATTATTAAACGATTTTCCTCTTATCGAGACACTATACTATTTTGGTAATGTTTGTTTTCTCATATTTAAAGCAAAACTGTGTTTATTGATAATCAATTATATATTCCCCGGACGATT
Organism: Dreissena polymorpha; assembly: GCF_020536995.1. Lineage (NCBI taxonomy): Eukaryota > Metazoa > Mollusca > Bivalvia > Myida > Dreissenidae > Dreissena > Dreissena polymorpha. The sequence goes on from NC_068356.1 coordinate 83,896,707, forward strand.
AAGTGAACGAGTACTGACCCTGAAATTCTGCGAGATGGATTTAAACGCGTAATTGTAACTGGGCCACAATTTGTGTCGTTTAGTCCGGAATTCCTTACACTGAACAGTGCTACATCCTTTACGCTGAGCACAGACAAAGTGATGTAGCCAAAATTCAGAGGTTTTATCTCGAATCAGCCTATGAAATATTCGAAAATATTCATGCATTATGTAAAAGTCATATAAGGCGAAAAGCTGGGTAAAACAGCTATGCCGAAAAAGCGCATTAATTAGTGCATTATACCCATGTTTAGGTCAGAGTTGTTGACACCGTGTGAACTGCTAGGGTAAGAAGTAATGAATAAGTAACAAAGTACGGGTCAACAGGGCTGTCTTTATGACTACATAATTTGTGACTAAAAAAAAGTATTGCTCGTAGATTCATTTTTTTTATATTTATTTTCATCAATAATCGTTTTGTATATTTTGAATTTGTATATGATGTCAAAAATCAAAAGTTTTGTACAGGGAATTTTCATCATGAAATAATATTCTGAGGGAGATTCCAACAATATTCATTTAATATGATGGTGATTGCAAATTGTCTTTATATTTAGTTCTTATTACAATTTTCATCATACTTTTTATGCTTTCAGAACGTCCAAAAACGGCCGTGTTGTTGTAATTTTGTCTAGGTTATCTCTATGAAATAAATAGGATGATAAAAAGTGAATTCAAATCTCGACCCGTGCGTTATGACACACTCTCTATACATTTGAATGGCGTATGTTCATTTCAAACTTGCGATTAACTTTGAAAAATGAGTTGTATCTTAAATTATGCAATAGTGATCAACTTCAGTGCCTTCAGCGCTTTGATATAAGTTGACATAGAATCAAGTTTTGCAGTAGTTACGGATGTGTGGCCACTTTTGGTCAATGACGCATGTCGTTGTTCAGTTGTTTCAATAAGGCACACTCAACAGTATAATGAAAACAAGCAGAAATCAGCGATTGCCAAAATAAGTCGGTAATAGCATAATTGCATCCTTGTACTTTTACAATAGAACATGACGACATTCGTCTGTTCTCCTTTAAAATATGAAAAATGATTATGTTTACCACTCAAGGGACCTGTTTCGAACGTTTTATTGAATATCCGTTTCAAAAGTGTTTTTTTTCTGAGTCAGCACATTTAAACAAATGAGTTATCAAATCGTTGCATCTGTAACTAGTTGTGTCAATGTAAGTATCGCACTCGAAGGCGAGTAAAATACACAAGAAAGGCGTGATATTTCAACGTACTCAATCAACAATTAACTGTACGTCATCCGTTATTTAAGCACTTGCGTTTTTGGCGATTTTCAGTAGCCGATATGACCAAAGAGCAATCAAAGAGCAATTACAAGTTCCGCTTAGCTAAACAGTGATCATTATTGTATTTAAATACAGGATAATGATTTAAAAAAACACCACCCTCTTGAGGTTTGTATGGATTACTAGTAGTCTATTGTACTGACATCTTAGGAAGCTCGTAACCGAAAACGTCTCTAAATACAGATGATTCAATAGTGTAATATAATTTTAAAATGATGTAAACAAAAGATTGCGCTGCATTTTATGTATCCTAGAGTAAAGTTAAAAAAAAGGCTTTCATCCATCTAAAATACAGTCAGCAATAGCATCTGAACAATGCTTCATTCAAACCAATGATTAAGATATTGAATCATCATTATTATTCTTTGCTCTGATCTTGAATCAACAATATTCTCATTTGCTCTGATCTTAAATTAACGATACTTTCCTTTTCTAAAATAAGGTGTAACTATATAGACCTTGTTAAATCACGGAAAAGGCTGAATATGGTAGGGCATCCGGGTTATATGGACACGTTTCAAATAAATTATACATTGTTTACAAATATTTAATTAAAAGACGCAAAAAAATCTGGCTAAACGTTACTTGAAAGGACTTCAAATGCATGCACTCACTTAAACGACATTGTAAAAATTAATTCAAACATTAATAGAGTCTCAATTGATATTTCATTTAATGTGCAGTTTCAAGAATTTGAAGTAACGCCTATTTTATATATCAAACAATTTCTTCAAGCCCGTTTGAAAGTATACAGCGCTATTCGAACGTCAAATACTTTAATAGCCAACTTTGTACTTTCTAACATATCTTTCGTCTCATTAAATTTCAATCCTTAATCGTTTCAAACTGAAATATTAATGTGTGGGCAATTAAGGTCTTTCCTCAAAACAAAATGGCAACGTCATTTACGACTCATTTACTACGTTCTGTTTGTTGCTATAAAGAGATATAATATCACATATTCAAACTAGAAAGTACAAACACTTAATGTTCAAGTACGATGTGAGCTAAACGCATATACTTAAACAATATAATACAGGAACACTATAAACTATAAGTATTAATTATATATTTGTGTCTTGTTCTTATAAAACTGGGCATAATACATGTGCGTAAAGTGTCGTCCCAGATTTGCCTGTGCAGTCCGCACAGGCTAATCAGGGACGACACTTTCCGCCTAAACTTGATTTTCGGTAAGGAGGGACTTCCTTGAAACTAAAAATACCATTAAAGCGGAAAGTGTCGTTCCTGATTAGCCTGTGCGGACTGCACAGGCTAATCTGGGACGACACTTTACGCACAAGAATTAAGCCCAGTTTTCTCAGAACAAGACACATTTTATATTCTTGATTATACTTTTCCAGAATGAAGCTCTGGGTGTCGAATTACCCATTTATGCCCAGTGGACTCTCCCATCCTTCAAAATTGGATCAATGTATTTCCAAAATTAGGGATGTCTAGTATATGAATTTCTATATAAAGAATATTTCTTACAGAAATTCCTTAAAGCATACAGCGCAGACCCTGATGAGACGCCGCATTATGCGGCGTCTCATCTGGATCTGCGCTGTTTGCCAAGGCCTTTTTGTCTAGACGCTAGGCATTAATGGGTTAACTTTTCGTGTCAACTTGCCTAAATCCTCATCCTACATGTACCAAGTGGACTACTTGTTTTGTCCTTTCGTTTCCGGTTAACGGTCAAATACAGTAATGCCGATCTTACTAGTAAAAAATGTATCAACATCCTCATTATATTACCGTAAATTTTAATATAAATGATTTGATTGTACGCATTTCAAATCATTGCACCTTAAGAGAATACTAGCCGTGTGTTATCAATTTAAAAAGTGTTTCTATCATCTTGTTTTATCGGCTGCCTACTGACGTAAGCATTTGATTGAATCGTTCAATTCACTGACACAGGGTTTTGTCATTTTTGAACGCAGTTGCTTTAAAAATTATGGAATAGATGGCTTGCTTGGAACCGGTGAGACTGCATTTAGCATTTCTTTAAAAGGTGAAATGAACTCTAATAACGGGCAATCTGAACGCATCGGACAGTGGGCTACACCACACCACACCAGACGATCGCCCTTATGGCGGAATTGTCCGAGGATTCCCGATTGTAAGTGATTTTAGAAAATTTTTCGGTTTGACGACAGTGACAGTGACGTAAAATAGGATAAAGTCTAATTATTTAGTTTCACTGTTCTTTTCTTTTCAGAGAAAATTGACGTAGAATTTAAATGGCAATTTGAATATGTCATTGGTTTGTTAGCTGATCAAATAATGTCAATTCTCAAAGAGTTGACTTCTTGCACCAAATGTTGTAAAAAGAAAGTATGAAGTATTCTTTATGTCGTGTTCAGATTTTCGACTCATCATGGAAGTGAACAAAAAGTGACGACAATAAGCATATTGATTTTAACCCATACACAGTCTTAAGTAGAGTGCCTGTAGAGGTTAGACTCTATGCCAGTTAGTAAAAGTGTGTTTAAACACATGTTAGAAAGATTGTTTAAAATCTAAAATTTAACAATGTCGGCTGGGATGAAAAGTGCCTCATGATTGACGTACGGCTTCATATTTTGAAAGTTTAAAATGGCAGTCGTGCTTTTTTGGTCTTTGGCTTTGGTGAAACAAGAATTTTGGTTTGAACAAAATCTTATGTGTCCATTGAATGATGATTCTATTTTGATAGAGACGTGTAGCGATATGTTGACTTGTTAAAACCCAGAAATGAAAGATATATAGTTAGATCTACATGCACACCATACAAACAGGCAATACTTCCAAATTGTATAAATATTTAAAACAGGAGTTGTGTGGTGTCGTACCACTTTAAGGAGACTAACACTTTTAAATCGGCGATTAAACTTTATGAATAATTACGCTCAATGAGCTCATCAACTTGACCAGAAACTTCGAAGTAATAAAAATGAAATGATAGATAAATACTGCAAATATCAATACACTAATATCAGGGATGCTAGATACAAAGCTTAATAGAGATAACTGCCAATACCGCCATACTACTAGAATTAACAATATTAAGCTGGAGACAATCCTGGCAATTACCTGTTTCAAAGTGCGTGTGGCCCCCATGGCTGCTAATTGGTTAAAATGCGGGTTTGCTGCATGGTTCGCTGTTTCGTTGAATATTGAACACGAAACGAGGACACGCTGTGTCCATCTAACTGATCATGAAAACCGGTTCGAGCAATGCTGTGGGCAAACCTTTACCATTTTTTTCTTTCTAAAATTATATTCTATTCAAAAGCTCTTTAATTGCAAGCTCTACAATCTAGTAAATTAAATAATTTACTGACACACTTCAAACAATGACCAAAATCTATGAACACGTCCCTTTAAGTACGGTGAACATGTAGAATGTACATTGAAAGTACATCGCGTTTGAATTTATGACGTCATTGGAAGTCAAATCTGGCGTGGAACTTTGATATAGGTCTACAAGCAGGACCGGGGGTATTTGTGGCTGTTTCTAGATAATGACGGCTGCTAAATCTATATATTTTAAGAGTGACTTGCTTATGATTTTTTATTTGAAACAATTTAACTGGTACTATTTTGCTCGGCTAAAGATAGCCATACGTTTCTCAGCTTTTTAATTTGTCATTTTAAAATCTTATTAAAGGGACATTTTTTACAGATTTTGGCATGTATTTAAGTTTGATAAATGTAAACATTGGATATAAAAAGCTTCAGTAGAGCTAAAAACAATAATAAAATTAAAGAAAGAACAAAAAGTTACCCTCAATTGGGCTTGAACCACTGACCCCTGGAGTAAAAGTCTATCGCTTAGACCACTTGGCAATCAGTGCTCATGCAATTAGTGATGCATTTTATACGTTATAAAAGCACTCTTCGTAGTATCCCAAAGTATAACGACAACAACAGAGCTCTCCAAATTAATCAACCGTTTCGTGTGGCAACGCTTTTTAATTATCAGGTTTTTAAATCGTCAGATGATGCATATAATGGCTATTGTAGCATATGGTAAATATTCAGTATTACTGTTTCCTCACAAATATCATAACTACAACGAACATTTGCGAATCTGAAACGATTTTTTTTAATTTTGTCAATTTACCAACGTGAAAAGGCCCCGTTTAGGCTTCTTCCTGAAAGTCACGACAATGATCTTGATGTTAAAGTATATGATCCTATGTCTCCAAATTGTATTCACACTTATATGTATCATGAATATTGCTGGGCCAACTGTGATGTTTAGCGCTCTAAAATCGGTTTAAACCCCCAGTGCTTAGAATTGACCGTTCCAAGGCTGTGACCCAGGTTTATTCTTCAATGTGTGTATGTTGTTTGGTATTGTACCGTACAGTTTGGGCAATTGGTTACTTGCCATAAATAAAAGATCACGAACATTAACATTTTCAATAACGCTTTGACAGCTTGAACTCTAAAAGGGGAACAACACGTGCGCGTTCGGGATAAAAATCTAGCCTTACTGCATGTGCGTAAAGTGTTCACCTAAATTAGTGAGTGTAGTCCGCACAGGTTCAAGATGAACTTCATTTCCGCCTTGACTGGATTTTTGTGAAGTAGGGATTCCCGCAAAGGAATAATATCATAAAAGTGTAAAGTGCCATCCCTGATAAGCCTCTGTGGACTGCGCAGGCTAATTTTGGACGAAACTTCATGTACATGCATTAAGTCCATTTAATGGGGTTGTTAATGGGCAAAACAAGACAGAACTACCATTTCACAGATGAAACATTCCATCACGATGCGAATTTGGGTCCAATATAGGCTAGCCTATATGGGCATTCCCAGATACCGCCCAGATGAATCGCATATAGATGACCTGTTAGGAAAAAAAAAAGAATTTAAATCTGTTTAAAATGTATATTGTTTTGTGTTTGCGCTCGTTTGTGAGAGCACAGTTCTAAGCAATTTTTTGTTTATCTTAGTAATTGAAATCGTATAATGAATGGCATGTTTTGGGTCTAACAATAAACATATGCGCACAATTAAATTGGATATTTGTCTCTTGTCCTAAAAAGACTAGCGAGTGTTACGAAGAGTTTCTCTCTACGTAATGTTTTTTTCAAATTTATTGTTTTCTCGTACATTTGACAATTTCATGGAACGTACATTGCACATATGCCAAATCGAATTCGTAGACAACCGACTTGCATCGGTTTATCAAAACGTTATTGTGGTGGTGGTTACTCCACCGCCGAATTGCAATTGTATGATTAGTAGGAAATGATAATGAATGCTTCTAAATCCGAAAATTTTGTTATCACTGCCTTCATATTATATTTATTTTTAATATTGAAAACGGGCAGGTGCATTTTGGTGACATATCGACTTTCAGTCTATCATCCTTAAGTATTATGAACACTTTGGAAAAATGTTTTTTTGTCATTATATATGGAGTGGCCAGAAACGGATATTTATTGACCGATAAACCTGTCGAAAGTTAAGCACCGTTTGACCAGTTCTATAAATTGGGAGGGTTCAGTGAACAGTTGATTGGCCACAGTGCCCAAATGGAGAAATATATTGTCAAAAGTGAAACAAGTCATACATTTCTAGCGTCGAAACAATATTCGGTCGATTACCAAGCAACACATAAACAGACGTGAAATAGGTACCTTCGATTAAACACACGGTTGCAAGCAAATGAAGTGTATTTTATTGGAAATGCCCGTCCTCTTTATGATTTTGGTGAAGTTATGATTAAATTTAAAAGAAAGAAAACACGAATTCATACGCAAGAACATTCATTATTTATGTCTGGAAAGCGTTTCCACGGATCGTTAAACCTGTTGAAAAAGTGGATATATTAATTTTGACAAGTTCTTTAAAATGGGCGTGTACACTTACGGTTTGTTAACCATCTTGTCCTAATGGAGAACACTTTCTTAAGAAATGAAAAATATGAATGGCGACAGTTGTTAAAAATTCAATACATAAACAACCGCCAATAGGTCCCGTCCATTAAATTCTATGTTGGCAACAAATGTGGTTAACGATATCGGGAAAGGTCTGCCTCCTTTTTGTTCACTTTATGTAAATTATGATTACATTAAATTGCTACGAAACCTTATATATCACTCAAAATCTTAACAGTTAGGACTATCCTTCCTCCTTGCCCCCTCCCTCCCTCTTTATTGATACCATGAATTAAGGCGCAAACGGTTGACCGAAAACAAATCGGATTCGCAGGTCGAAAACAATACCCGTGGATTCGGGACGTTTTTGCCAACGATACCAGTTCGAATAGCTTATTCACGCAAGGGCATATACCTTGTTTATTTGTAGATAGGTTAAATACTTTAAGTAACATTTTCTTCTAAATATTTTAAAACATTGTCTCTATTCCAAATTATCAGAATACCTCATTTATAAATTCGTTAAATCTCAAAAATGTTAGACACGCTTTATTTTAGGTTGAAAGTATTTTTGTTGTTCTGTGCTTTTGATCTTTGGAGGAGCCAGTAAATGATGTCACACAATAATTATAATTTTTTTCAACCATGTGGTGTATACTTAATAAATAGTTGCTTCAGTTTTATAGTCGTTGATTGATCAATTATATTACAATTTCTAACAGATTAACTGTCTTTTTCTAACTAGACAAACAGCCAAATTTGTAATGCGTTAAAGGAAACGCGTTGTTGAATGCTGCATTATTAATTCTATAAACTTTTTGAAATCCTGTCCCGACCCGACCCGACCCGACCTCAAATTCTAATGGAATTTAAATATTGACATGCCGACCCTACCCAAAGAAAGGTTTTACCCGTATGAGCCAAACTATAAATTCTACTGTTTCTCACCATGGTTCTGCGATGAACTGCAGACAATAATTAGTCACTGACATTAAGACACGACCTTGTTAAAAACGCACACATGAACGCATAAACGTGTTATTAACCCCTGTCGTCAATGCGTGTGGTCGATTTCTATAGCAATCAGCGAAAATGCGGGTATTATTTAAACTGATACAATGTAATTTAGACATTGGTCTGTTGACGCATGGTAGGCCAAATGAGCTCGCACAATATGACACGTGTGGTACCTTCAAGCCTGCTGTCCATGTTATTACAAGGAATCAAACATTCAATGTGAAACATTCAATGTGATACTGAGTCCGTTTTAACCGAATTTTTACGAAAGTGACATCTATGCCAACTAAAGAATACGTTTATTTACAATTAAAACTTCGTCAATCTGTACATATAAGATTGATTTTGCCCTCCTAATTCTTAACTTATTCACATTTGGCTTTGAAGGAACCTTTAGAGCTCCATTAATTTTATTTCATACGCATATTTACTTCCCAAGCAAAACTGATTACATTGTTTGTTTTCTTCTTTGTTTTATCATCAAATTATTATATTGTTATATTTATTGGATATCCACGTCGTTTCTCCGATACCTAAATTTCGAACGTGTTTTTGTAGGCTGCAAAAATATACTTGATCAATTTTAAAATTAATACTATAATATTATAACATTTAACAATATTTTGAAGACTTGCAACTTTATATAAATGTAACCCAGCTAGAAAAATCCCCGACCATACTGGGGATCGAACCCGGGACCTCCCGGTTCCAAATCAGGCAGACACTTTACCGCGTCGCTATAAAAGCTAGCTCATATAGCAAGGCAGTATAAGTTCTCCTTATACCGAACCCTGCTACATATACCCCCTCCAATTGTGAAATTCTTCCACGAATTTCCTAGTGCCATGAAATCTGTGGGACGTCTGACACACATGGTGTTTTTTTAACGTTGGGCGCCAATGTAACCCAGCTAGAAAAATCCCCGACTACCATGGGGATCGAACCCGGGACCTCCCGGTTCTAAATCAGTCAGACACTCTACCGCGTCGCTATAAAAGCTAGCTCATATAGCAAGGCAGTATAAGTTCTCCTTATACCGAACCCTGCTACATAAACATGAACGAATACAAATTGGCGAAGAAATTTTAAATCATATATACGATTCCAATAGTTGGTGCATACTCTTTTACTGCGACAAATATATTTATTTGTGTGGTGTTCATATTTTGCCGAAGAAGTCATCGGCATATTTCCTAATAGACGTATATTTTTCAATACTTTAGACAACAATATAAACAATTTTAGTATTGTGTATCTTTTTTTTTTACATTTGATGTTAGTGCAAAAGTTGGACAAAAGCACGATTTAATAGTGTTTGACCAATGTTTAGATTTGTTGACTCTGAACATTATATTCCCGATAATGTTCATAATGTTTGGTTATAAACTAGTTGACCAAATTATCGGAAATAATACTTGTATTAGTTTATTATTTAGTTTGCAGTCGATTTTTGACGTTCACATTTATGTCGCGTAACGGTACTTTCACCATCGATTATGTACTAGCTCACTTTACACTTTTGACTGATATCGCCGTGTTTTATTTTAAACACTGGATAGATCATGCACCGCTGCATTTTGCTGAAAGTGTTGAAACTAACAGTGGATTGAATCCTAATACACATTATTTTATTTGCTCCGTTCCGGATGCTCAGCATGCAGAATGGCCTCATAGCGTTTGTTTATAAGCAAGATTGAACTATGAAGAATCTTTGCGTTTTTTTCAGCGTATGATGTCTGTTTCTCGAGTGAAAAATTCATTAGACAAATAAATATACAAGAAACGTTTGAGTTAAAAAATAAAGTATATCGAAGAATTGAAAAGGTTAAACCCATGGATTTTTGGAAATATTTTCACAAAAATTAAACGTATCATGTTCACGACTCCATATTTTTGGACCCTTTTTAATAGATTCTTTTCAAACTTAGAACAGGATATTTTTCAGTCATCCGACGAAACTGTGGAAACGTTTTGTATGAAACACCATTGTTAACGCATCTATGCCGATTATAATTTGATTTTCATAAATCGGTTGATGAATTTGAGAAAGCAATTAAAAGGTGAATACGTAAGGCATTTTGTATAAACTGTTTATTAAATGAGTATTTCATTGAATGCAGAGATATTCTCTCGCCGTATATTTGTCACGTATATAATGCGATATTTTTTAATGGGTGTTTTGCCGGAAAATTGGACGGAGAGAATTATTTTCCCCTATTCAAAAAGGTTATCATAGTTCTGTTGATAATCAGATTTATTACATTATTAAGTTTGTTTCAAAACTATTTTCTATAATATTAAATGATATAATTGCGTCGTTTTGTGAAAAAATTCAGCCTTATTTGAAATGCGCAATTAAGTTTTGGTGAGGGTTTGTCCACAACAATTTCAACTTTTCCTTATTGTCTGTTGTTCAATATTATCTGGATAACAGTGAACGACTTCCCGTAGCATTTATTGACCTTAATCATGCTTTGATCGTTTATATCGAAATTTACTTCGGTCTAACGTATCCAAATGTTGATGTAAGTTGTAAATTGTTGTAAATCACTACAAAAAATATTTATTTGCATGTAAATTACCGTTTAAAACATAGTAATAGCCTTTCCGAATTCTTCTAATATTTTGTTGGCTAAAGACAATGAGAGGTTATTTCTCCCTTGATAGTGTCTCTATTTTTACCGGATTTCCAAATGTTTCATAATATATTGCACATTGAGCTGTATGCTTTTTTATGTTATTATTTCACTGGTAATGCTTTCGGAAGATAATATGATGATTTGAGGCCAAAAGCCCCCAAAACTTACAAACACGCTTAAATAATTTGGCAATTTATTTCAAAAGGACTTTAAAAGTCAGAAGTTCGAAAACTAAATTTACTGTTACTGTTCAGAAATCCAAATCGCGGTGTTCTATGTGAAGACGAGAGATGGTTGCCCCAAAAATGAAGCAATACAACTTGTTTATAAATTTATTTATATTGACTGTATTTTTAAACATACTGGGAATTTTCCTGCAAATCATTTGTTCATAATTGGTAAATCTGTGGGTGTATACGGCGATTTGGAGGGATACCCTTTTAATATATATTTCCATGTGAACGAGAATCATTGGTGTAAGGCGATTATATAATTATTTCAAATTGTTATATTAGAGTTTTAGAAGTTTGTTAATAAGGTCACTCTAACTAGGTGCCCTGTGTAAAGAAACTTTTAGGTGATTTGGGGTTTTCAGGGGCATTTTTAAATCCTGAAAATATATCAAGTTTTTTAAGATGGGAGTAATAATCACTTTTATTCATGGATGGCAATGTTTATCACGACGTAGTCCTATTGTTTTAAAGATTACGCTCATGATAAAACTACATATACATGTACATATAAAACTATCTTCAAAATATATAAAATATGCAATATGTGTAAGACAATCGGTTCCGTGTAAGACATCACTCTCCATGTGTATGTTACGCAGCCCATTCAATCAAGGGAAAATCAGGCGGTGGCAGAGCATGAAAGCATGAGGTCATTGATTAATGGCAAGTAATTTAGTAACCTATTGACAAAAACAACGCGGCAAATGAGAACGCATTTAATTACAAAACACCGACACAAAACGGTGGTAAATGTCTAAAACAATTTAATAGACAATATGTGGGGTTAAGTTATGGTCACCTTAACCTTCTTAAGAGACTTATATTGACAAGCATTTCAGTGAAAATAAAAAGTAAAGTCATGCAATCGCAAATCAAATTATAACAAAGGACACTTTATAACCGGTCTGCGATTGTTATCCCCGAGTTTGTTCGTTATCGCTTGTGAAATGCTTTTAATGTTGATGTTTTTTAACACAATTTGTCGTTCATATTGAGCGTATAATAACAAATTATATGAAGATGATTTCAGTGAAGTTTGTTTCCCCAATAAACTGCAATATATACATAATCTTCACTTCTGCAATTGTTTTTTTGCCCGATAACTGATAATCTTGTCAAGGGCATTCTTTTTACATCGTTTTCGTAATAAACATACACAACTATAAGAAATGATATCACCGACTTGGATAAAAAGTGCCAAGTATTGGGAGTTTAAACAGCTAAAATGTCTCGCCTTATCTCCCACTTGCAGTCAAACATACTGTTTTTTTAATACATGGGTGTTAATGTATGTTAGCCTAATGATTGTAATTGATATGCAACTGGAAGAATCTATATCTTCTTCATTATCTTCGATGAAAGGAACGGAAATTTAACCCGCGTCGCCTAGCGCTTCTCATATAGGCTGCTCGGGTTAAATCACCGTTTCCGGAAGCATGTGAGTTTGGTTAGTGATCACCATTCCGGACAGGTGGCTTTTCTTAAGGGCACACCTTCTTGCTCCCATAACACAGGACCACATCAACATGAAAAATATATTTTAATAAAAACAAACGGCTTGAAATAGTCGTTACAGTTCAAAAATTAGTCACAACTTTCATGAGGCATACAGTTTATAAGTTATTAGTACTAGGACGCACTTAGTGTTCTTACTCAATGCAATGAAGTCAACTTACACACTGATAAAAGGGCAGCTGTTGTTTCATTTATTTAAAAATTTCGTAATTGTGCATATTATAAGAAAAATAAACCTGTATAAATTGGCTTTCTGATAAAGTTTCACTGCCGCCTCTTCCATGGCTGTTACGCATCCTCGAAACAATCTTGTGTCACGTGGAAAGGCCGTAATAAGTTCATTAGCGTCTTCTAAGTGGAACTATTAAGTGATTCGTTAAACGTTCAATAATGTTTTCCTGTGTAACATGCCTGCATTGGGTTGCTGATATTGCCGCCCTAATTAGGCTATAAAACGATTACAGCCCTACACCTTGGTGGGTTTCTGAATTAATAACCACGGGATATCGCTTCAAATGAGCATGTGCACAATTTCGAGAAATAACCAGCATATAAATTTTTATGCAAAAATATGTCCCGTCATTTAAGTTATTTATACGCCACCGGATATTATTTTGATGTATTCAATTGCCCGTTTTTGTGTCTATTATAACCACCTTTAATTGCCTTTACCAGTTGTAGCATGGACTGAACGCTGGGTGCGAAATATAATTACAGCTGCCGGTAGCCCACGGAAAGTTAAATGGTCCGTAAGGAATTCGCGACTTGCTTAATGGTATTAGGGCGTTAATTACTGGGCCATTAATGAACATATACCGACCACAGGCCGTTAGTGGTTAATGTCGTGGAAAATATATCTCATTTAGCTGAACGGTCTGTTTGTTCTTTTCGTAGTATCACACCTTTGGATATGCAATATTATGTTGTTTTAGTAGTTATAAATCAGTTAGTTTTTCTTTCATGTCTTGCAGAAATGGATAACTCAATTATATAAAAGAATCTATTCGTATTTAAATATGTATTGCATCTTCCGTACGTGATTTACAATTAAGTATCATGTGCTGCAAAAAGTAGGCATCTTCAAAGCTTTTATATTAATTGATTGAGCCACTTTCCGGGAAAAATGGGCTTAATATATGTGCATATATATGTGGTCGTTGATTAGCCTGAGCGAACTGCACAGGCTGATCTGGGATGACACTTGACGCACTTGTATTACGCTAGTTTTCCGAGAACGAGTCTCAGTTCATATCAAACATGTATTACAGGACAGGAAACACGTATATGTAACAGGCCATTCAAGAATTTCTGTTACCCTTTAATCCAAGGCATTTCTAAAGTGCGGATTATAAGATAATTAAACATTTTTTTTTATCAATTATAATTTTGAAAAGCCGATGGCTTGTAATGCTTCATTTACTTTGTAAGGGTACTTTCATATGTTTAGATATGATAAAATCTCGATATCGATAGAAATAAGTAATTTCTACCAAAATAATTAAGCCTTATGAAACCTAAAAGTTTAGATTCAATCAATATGTTAACTATATAAATTGTATTTAAGAAATACCCATAATTGTTGTTCATAGACAGCAAAATGTTTATGTAAGAAATAAGGAAAACTGTTCCTCGCAGGTAATGCAAATTCAGATTGTAATAACTTTCAGTTGGTGTGCCGAACAATAAACTCACTGGCTTTATCGGTGTCTATAAATCCAATCATCCGCCAGGACAAAGCGGAAATTATTGCAATTGCTCTTTTTAACAAATATTGAATGACGGTTTATAAATTCAAAGATCAAAAACATGTCACAGTATGATAATTATTGCCATATTTCACGGTTCCTATTTTCTAACCAGGTAAACATTCTGTGCATAGAGATGTTAAGTGCCCGTCCAACGTACCGACTGCGTTAGTTTAAAATACTCAAAGCAACACTTTCAGAAGATGAACTCATGTGGAAAACTGTATCCGATAAAAGCTAAATATCTGTAAGTTAATTGCCCTGCAAAGTTGGCATTGCGGGACACAAGCTATACGGGTCACGTGACAACTCCTTATGGCGCCAATGTTTAAGTCAAGAACGCTTTCTTTGGGAGAGGATTGGTAATTTGCGAATGGAGTCATGTGGTTTTCTACTTAATAAATTTAAGAAACAATCATTTTTTATATTAAGAATCAATTCTATGAGGAGTTGGGAATATTTAAAATTAACACAAGCAAATCCTCGTAATCACCTCGTCTGACACATTGTCGTTTACGGAATATGATATCATTTAAAAAAGATTCAATAGTACCAGAACGGGGCTCAATTATTTAACATCCCATCTACCGATTGGCATTGACTGGATGTGCACATTTGCCGCCAAGCAGGCCGAGATAGCATCCTAACATTTATCCTCTTCATGCATTTCATTATCATCTTCACAGTTTATAAATCCCCTAGAGTAATTTCTGATCATGTTAGCTTTAATTGAATGAATTGCGAGCTTGAGCGAATTAAGAAAATTGGGAAGCGATTGACGGAATGAACCGAAAGTAATTGCTGGCACAATAGGGGGATTGCTGGAACTATCGCAGCTTGATTATACGATACACGTTTCTCCTATCGCAATTGTCTACTTATGGCGTTAACTTTCAATCAGTAGGGTTATATTAGATGACATTAAAACTATGCTGATAACTAATCCTGTCAATAAGTATGCCTCACCGTCCGTGGAGATATGTCGTACAAATTGCTTTAAATGCTGTTAAAAATGCCTAAATTGAATTTAAATGGTGTTATTACGAAATCTTCAATACAAGAATGGACATGAATTCTGATGTTTCAATAGCTTGCACACAATAAATTAGACAACCACATAGAAATATACCCCTGTTATTCTGACAAACAAAATCCGAAACCTTCGATGGTTACAAATGGCGCCCCACGTTGAGCGCAAATATTATCCAGCTAGAAAATGCTCCATTGGGATGAAACCCTGGTCCTCTCGGTTCCAAAGCACAGTCCCGGATAGCCAATTAGGCAGGGAAGGCAAGTGCCTATTAGCCTCGCGGCTTTAAGGGGTCGTGACAATTTTTGTTAAATTTTCTTACTTAGGCTTGTCTGATGACTTGACAACGCCAATTATTGTGTATCAATGTTATGTTCTCCATAAAGGTTTGACAATGTCTAACCAAGTGACAATACTTTATTATTTGCAAAACCTTAATGTTTTCTTAAATTCTTCCTCTAATTAGTAGAATGTCGTATTGTGATTACGGTATTATAATACCATGTTACATCTTACACTTTTGTCTTGCCAGCCGTGGTACTGTTAGGCTTATTTAAAGGGGCCGTTTAACAGATTTTGGCATGTATTGAAGCTTGTCATTAAATTCTTTATATTGATAAATTTAAACATTTGACCTAAAAATCTCCAGTAAAAAACAACAAGAATACAATTTGAAAAAAGTAACCCTCAACAGGGCTCGAACCACTGACCCCTGGAGTAAAAATATCCCGCCTAGACCACTCGACCATCCATGCTCATGCATAGAGCGGATGTATTTTTTTTACCTATATAAGCAATCCTCGTAGTATCCCAAAATATAAGGACACCAACAGAACTTTCCAAATTACTCAATCGTTTCGCGCCGCACAACTCTTTATAATATTCAGGTTTTCAAATCGTCAAAAGATGCATATAATGGATATTTAAGAGCATGGTAAATGGTCAGTATTACTATTTCCTCAAAAATGTCATAACTAAAACGGAAATTTGCGAATCTGAAACAGCTTTTTAAGCGAGTGACATCGATTGGGCACCGGCGTTTTAGTGGGCAATATGCCCACTACGGGTCTGGGCATGTTCCCCCAAAGGTCACTTCCTTTGGGCCTCCACGGTCTTTATCTGGTTTTGCCGAGGCACATTTTATAACGCGTCGCTATAAAAGCTAGCTCGTACAGCAAAACATTATAAGCGCGCCTTATACGTCACCAAACTGCACAAACACAAACAAGTATGTATCATTCATCCAAACTGCGTTTACAATACTTTAAGCCCTATCTAGTTGAGATTTCTCGTTTTTTATACAAGTTTTTTTTCTTTTCAAATTGGTCGATCTGTTTATGTCACTTTATCACATTAATATTATGCTCATACAAAACGTTAGAAGTAATAAAATGCAAATCTAGTTTTCTGTGCAATTAGCCTCCAAATGGTTTGATGTCTATTAAACCGTTGTCACGATGTGATGAAACGGGAACAATTTCAAACGGCTCAATTGAACTGATATAAAACAGCTATATTCGCTATCTTGAGATCAAAACGTTGTCATGTTGCGAAAATGATTGCAACATTTAAAAGTACCGCGATTAAACTCTCGCTCGCGTTGGGGCCACTTGCGATATAAAAGCATCACGAAGTATCAACTGTGTTGTTGTCAAAGTTCAAAAGACGGTACTTAACGCGTCCATCCACCTGGAAAATCTATCCCTTTAATTGCCCACCATGTGTCATCTAATGTATTAAAAGTTACACAGAAATTGGCCTGTTATCAAGGTGATGTATTTCGTACCGATGTAAGTGTCATGGTTATGTTCAGATAGCGATAACATTCGTGAACAGAGCTCTTTAAAATTATGATCTTCAATTATATGTGTCATAATATTTTACATATTTATAATCGTTCAATAACCTAAAAGTTTTCATATTTCTATTGGAAACGGCATCTCGAATAAAAAATTAAAAACTAGCTAATTGATTTATTACTATTTAAAGCCTCTAAAACGCTCAAAATCAACGAACATTTCGTAAAGTATTTCGTAAAATAAAGTCAATACCTATACAATCAGTGTTCCTTATAGAAATAGCCACAATTTCAACGCTAGATGTGGTATGATAACATAGATTTTTGTACTTACAAAATGCTCGTTTTTATTTATTTGTGAAACAATTAATTCCATTTTAATTTCCCGCGAATATATCTATTCATACGACACACGAATACTAAAATAGTACAATGTAAGTGTTTATATGATAATAGATATCGTTGAAGGAAATTAAAATGAAATTAAATATGCAAAATAATAATAAAAACGAGCATTTTGTATCTACAAACATCTATTTTACCAGACCACATCTGGCCTTGAAATTTCAGCAATTGCCATAAGGAACACTGATTTTTAATTGTTAAACTTTATTTTACGAAATACTTTACGAAATTTTCGTTGCTTTTGAGCGTTGTAGAGGCCTTAATTAAACGATAATTGATGATTTATACTGCAATTAAGGACGTTGTGCAAAGTCTCATCAATATAAATACATTGTTATTACAATACAAATAATTATAAAGTGTCAAATGTATATTGCCATTCCATATTGAAGTTATAAGAGTCTATCGCAGTTAAGAATTCCACTTAATATACACAAATTGCATACATTTCATATTTGCAGATGAGGTCTCAATAAGTGGTCACTTTTAAATATTGATTTCTTTAAAAACTGACCGGTACAAATTAAATGATATTGCTGCCATAAATAGCTTGTTTATCTAACAATCGACTCGTGAACATATTTCAAAATAAGACTGACCAAAATCAATGACCTGTTACGGATCAGTCATTTTCGCAATCCGGGTTTTATTCGTATAATTAAAAAAATCGAATGGGCTCGTTTTGATTAGGATCATCGGCTTTCATAAAAACGGACACAATTTGACCCAAGACAGAATTTAAAGCTCTAATGATGTGAGTCGCAAGAGTGCTTCCGAGTGATTTCCCTAAGATTTGGGCTGTTTTTTTTGACGTAGCTGTTTTACCCAGCATTTCACCTTAAAAGACCTTTCTCAACAGCCTATAAAATCTCGGGGGAAAATGTTTCGCCACTAGACCCGAATGAATACATCAAAATTTTGAATTGGCTGATTTGAGAGAAATCCCTCAGAACATTTGCCACATTACTGCGTCTTTAAAGAGCGTTAATGATGTAACACTGTTCAGGGTAAAGAAATCCGCACTACCCCGTTATAACTTTAAGTTTTCGGACATTTTTTTTTTCGTGTCTGTAAATTAAGATTAAAAAATGTTTAAAAATACATGTGGCCGAAATTGAAGAGTCAAAAATGCAGGTGTTAGAAAATTTAGAGACGCTATAAATATTTGGATTTACAATCGGATAAGGGAATGTAATGTGCATAGCGTGAATTGTTTCAAAGAATGATAGCACGTGCTTGTAAAATACCGTGTCGTATAGTATACATTACTTGTATATATGTTTCATTTGAAGCTGTCGGGTGAAACTATTGTTTATTAACGGTTCACATAGTTATTTACCAAATAACGCAAACATAATGGTCCATTGTCTTAAGGCATTGATTTGCCAGGTTTTAAGGCCTTAATACGGTCACAAAATGCACGATCAAAGTGTCAACAGATAAGCGAATAAAGGTTAAATTTTAGTAAAATAAACTGTCCGAAAATTTAGAGTGATTAATTATGGACGAAAATTTGGAGCAACGAAAAATCGAAACTTTTGAGTGTTCGAAAACTAAGAGTTATAATGGTACTCTGTGCATGTTCATACGACATATCGACACTTTTTTGTCCTTTTTACAGTAACGCATAAAACTGTATCTCGAAGAATTTCAGGATCACTTCTCGGTCAGAAAATCGTCAGGGAACGAAGGAAGGAACTATCGATTAACACCTTATGTTGACAACTCAGTATTGCTCTCTATATATAAAACAAAACTAGTGTTAGGGAAAGAAATACATTGTGAGTCAAGTATACGTACTGAGCTAGAATAGTGTAATGATAAGGAGAAAATCGTGTATTCATCATTGTGTGACGTTGGCGATCAGCTTGACTGGAAATCGTTCATGTCTGCCAGAAAAGGCTGCCAACATTTACCATCAAATGCGTTTTCTGTTGGATGCGGGGCGACAGCAGATTTCCCAGGGTTAGCGCTTTATCTCAGGTATACACGCAGCAGCCTCAATTTGGAATAACGGGGCTTAATGTATGTACGTAAAGTGTCGACGAACGAAAATTTCCGCCTATACTGGATTTTCGCGATGAACACAATTCGTATAAACAAAATAAGACACCATAACCACGGAAAGTATTGTCCATGGATAGCGTATCTGTTTCCACTCAATCGATTTTCTCTTTTAATGAGCTTAACTTTTGTTAAATGAAGATCATTCCTACAATAACAGATTTTCGTAGGAACATACGATTAAACCGTTTTTAATAATACTCGTTAGTCTGTTTTAACAATGTGTTTTTATTTGCAACATGGTAAATGTGAGCATTTGGTTTCATTACATGCATATGCAAATTATTATGAGGAGTTTTCAAGTTCCACAAACACAAGCACGAAAGCTACAGTGGCTGATTATAAAACATCAATTGTTTGTTTAATATACAATCATGTACGGCTCCTTAGGTTGTATATACTGAACTGATAAAATATTGCTGCCAGTCCTATATTGGACCAATATGCTAAATGAAGTATGCATCGCTATCGGGCCGACGTCAGATAAATATTCGAATGCATGTTCAAAATTGGGATCTTTAAAATAACTGCTTAAACGGTACGGCATGACTGATCAAGTAGGCACCCTAACCAACACAAACACATAAGCTGATATTAAATAAATAGATAACTGAGTCGGGACAATATAATCCCCAAATCAGCAAACATTTATTGTAATTCCATCATCCAGCCGACATCGGACATGTTTACTAGGGACCAACGGAAAAGAACAATACGATTCTTGAAAATGGGAGAATTCAAATAAACGCACTACTGCACACTTTCTCTACGTCACTTCGACATCATATTAAAAATAAAAATGATTTCTTAAGAAGGATGACTCAAAATGTAATAACTCACTACAACAAATTCAAGTTCATTAAGCAAAGATTAGGGATTTGTTAAGATTGATGGGAGTTTTAAGATATTATTGCATCGGCATTTCAATTTATATTGAAGTTTATTAACTTGATTTGATTGCATTTATGAGCAAATAAACTTGCAACAAAACGATGTCGACTCATAATTGATTAAATATTCAAAACAACATTTTATAACCGCATAAAATCATTGTGTTTGATATGCCTTTATCGTCTTTTGAGTTAGTCATAAGACATTTCTGATAGTCGTTTTTTTTTAAGTGTGGTTCGCTTGTGATTCAATCAGCATTTTCACGTTAAAAAGAGCGAAATGTGCCTTGCTCTGTGAAAAGGGAGTTTAATGCACGTGCGTTAAGTGTCGTCCCAGATTAGCATGTGAAGTCCGCACAGGCTTATCAGGGACGATACTTTCCGCTTTTATGATATTTTCCGTTTAAAGAAAGTCTCTTCTTAGCAAAAATCCAGTTTAGGCGGAAAGTGACGTCCATGATTAGCCTGTGCGGACTGTACTGGCTAATCTAGGACGACACTTTAAGCACATGCATTTAACTCCTTTTTCACAGAGCACGGCTCATTAATGAAATATGCTGTTGACTCCACAAATCAATCTTATCGCATAAGTTATAATAAAGTTTAAAAACGTGGTTGAATCTGACGTATTTTACGGCGTGTGTGTGTATGTGTGTGTGAGAGAGGGGGACGACGTTTATACCACCGTCAGATGGCGTTGTGCCCGCTCTCTCGTTTTATTTTTATAGCGTAATACTTTCATTGCTTGATCGTCTTTCCATCGTCTGAAAAAAATTGGTGACTGTAGCAGGGATAGAATGAAATTGGCATCGTTCATTACAAGATAGCCATAACTTTTTTTTGTGTATCAGCCTCGCTTTGAGAAAAGTGCGCTTAATGCATGTGCGTAAAGTGTCGTCTCAGATCGCATGTACAGTCCACACATTCTTATCAGGGACTACACTTTCCGTTTTTATTGTATTTTCCTTTTTCAGAAAGTGCTTTCATAGCAAAAAACCAGTCCGCATAGGCTTCTCATGGACTATACTCTTTGCCTTAAAAGGACCTGCGCTATAAATATACATCTTTTTAACGAAAAACATTATACAAGCGGAGAGTGTCGTCCCTGAGGTATGTGACTTTTTAATTTATAGGGATATTGCTAGTTAAATTATGCATTGCACTGTCGATCAATCAGATTATATTTGAGATATTCAACAATGATGTGTGTACTTATATGTCAAATTTTGACGAAATCCGTTCTTTAATTATAGAGAAAAAAATGAAAAATGTAAGTGTTGTGTTGGAAGTGCGATTGAGTGTACATGTATTTGTTTATTTCTATACAAGTTTAGGTAAATGTATACAGATATTTATGGTTAGTCTTATATTAAACAACATTATGATTCAAATAAAGTCATTTATATATTTCTTTATTTATAAGCAATACTTTAAAAACGCAATCAAAAATTGACTTCCAATCATAATATAGCTCTAAAAAAATAGTTACAAGAGATAAAACGTTGACTCAAGTCATACATTTGAAGCATGACTTCCTGTGGTATATAATTAACTGTGAAGTACTCTTACCATTTCCTAGATCAATTTGTATCTAATCAATTCTTGAGAAACAAAAAACTCACAAATGACAGATGAACTAAATTGATAATATAATTACTGGTGGTGTCAACAGGATATACTTAATTGCCCACTTTTTCCAAACACAGAGTAGCTACTGTCCATTGTACGTCAAGGGCAGTTATGTTAAGTACATATGCAACCATGCGTAATACATGGTACATACAGAGATAACGCCAGTTTAAGGGTTATATTAAGCTTCTTGACAAATGCAATAGTTTCCATTAATATACTTACTGGATGCACTTTATTAAGAGGATCTTAATGCGGGTTAAATTATTGTCACAAGAATCACTATTCTAATGCGCATGTCATTCACTCCTCATATCTTACTTACTATCTGTATTAACTGTATTTTCACATATATATTCTTGTTATAAAAAGCTATATTATAGAGCAGACAACTTGTCTTTAAACAATATTTTTGTTTGTTTATGCTTACGAAAATAACCGTATGTTTTGTTTACATGTCTATTCTCAGCATTTTAATCATGTTCATTAAATGCCCGTTTTGTAAATAAACGATTAATGAATGAATTAAAAATGGTATTGTTACTTTTTGTTAATTAAAGTCGTTATTAATTATTTTTATTTTTATCTCTAAACAAAAATCAAGTCAATGCGTTAATTAATAACACGGATATAAATAAAATAATAAAATGTTACAAACTGATTTTTCTTCCAGATCTTGAAAGAATAGACGTGTGCATGCCGTGTCTACCGTGAAGCCTGAAGGAGGATGCTAACACTGTGATGACGTGTGCATGCCGTGTCTACCGTGAAGCCTGAAGGAGGATGCTAACACTGTGATGACGTGTGCATGCCGTGTCTACCGTGAAGCCTGAAGGAGGATGCTAACACTGTGATGACGTATGCATGCCGTGTCTACCGTGAAGCATGAAGGAGGGTGCCAACACTGTGATGACGTGTGCATGCCGTGTCTACCGTGAAGCATGAAAGAGGGTGCTAACACTGTGATGACGTGTGCATGCTGTGTCTACCGTGAAGCCTGAAGGAGGGTACTAACACTGTGATGACGTGTGCATGCCGTGTCTACCGTGAAGCCTGAAGGAGGGTGCTAACACTGTGATGACGTGTGCATGCCGTGTCTACCGTGAAGCCTGAAGGAGGATGCTAACACTGTGATGACGTGTGCATGCCGTGTCTACCGTGAAGCCTGAAGGAGGGTGCTAACACTGTGATGACGTGTGCATGCCGTGTCTACCGTGAAGCCTGAAGGAGGGTGCTAATACTGTGATGAGTCTGTTGTCGTTATCGTTGTTTAATATGAATTAGCCTCACGATAGGAAAACGGGGTTTAATGCATGTGCAAAAAAGTGTCGTTCGAGATAAACATGTGCAGTCCACACTTTCCACTTTTATGGAATTTGTCGTCTCTTCTTAACCAAAATCCAGTCGAGGAGGAAAGTGTCGACTCTGATCAGCTTGTGCGTTTGCTAATTATTGCAGGTAATCTAGGAAGATACTTTACGCATGTGCATTAAGCGCAGTTTTCCAGAGCGGGGCTTATTTATAGTTCTCGGATTATACATAATAAACGAATCTAGGCCAGGTTGTTTAATACATTGAGCAAGTCCCACTACAACAACATACTTGCATTATGATAGAAAATGGCGAAAAGGTGACTTGTGTTTATTTATAATAATACTTAAATTATTATTTTATTTGCCAAACCAAAAAGCGCATTTGAATTGTTTATGCGAGATGAAACCACTTTTGTATCGTTCAGTTTTATATGATGTTCATTTATAGTCTTATTGTTGTAATACTGGATTGCATGTTTCAAAATCACCGCTTTAAAAATGTCAATTGCATGAAGAAATTGAAAATCTGGAAGATCATTATTGCGAATGATCAGTTGTTACGTAGAGACTGTAATTCCATATAATTTATCATGTGTCAGTCCAATTGTTAATCTTAAAGTTGATCAAATTAAATGCAACAAGGTAAGAAAGGAGTGACAGAAAGGAGTGACTATTATAGAACCACCACAACGCAAGGAACAAATAGAACATGTGAAGCGCGTATAGAAACAGAATATGGCCAAATATGATTACCGGTTATGCAAAGAATGCCGCATAAAGAATTAGACTTACTCAGATGTACAGTTAAACAATACGAAAGGAGCACACAGAAAGATAAAATGCAATTATGTGAAGGAACAATTAAAAATGTTTAAAAGCATTGACCGCTGATATTTGTCAGTTTTTGACATACTTAGAGACATATCTATGCAACTTGATTTTTTGCCACGCATCATCTATTTTCGCGATGATATTTCCTTAGGCTAAAAGCAACGAAAACACAAACGACCAATGCTATATTAAATACAAGAACAATATACAAAGGACGTCAATATTTTCTCCCGTAAAAATTACCGCTTTTGTGTTGCTTCCCGTTTCTGTATCCTGGCCTTCAGTCGAGGAAATAAACTGTTTGACAAGTAAAAAGCCCATGTGATCATCGATACATGTATGTTTGCTGTATTCTTTATTAGGACAATAGGTGGCGAAAGCAATGTATGCCTCGGTAGATACCTGTTTTAGCCTACAGCTAAATGATTTTATATTACAAATGACCGTGGGATGAAGATAAGGTTTATCCAACAGGTTACCTTTATCCAACGTCTAGTACATTTACATAGAGACTACTTTTTTGGCCTTTCACCTATGGTTAAAGGTCAAACACAGGGACGACTTTTAGACGATTTAGATCTAAGTAGTTAAAATGTATCAAGATATTTCATTTGTTCTTAAATTTGATTTCAAATATGAATTGAATGTTTAATTTTCAAATCAAAAAACCGTATATAAATACAATTTATCAAACCACATAAAGCGTTTCTTTTAAATAAGTTTACCTAAAAAAAAAATCCTGATCCAAACGGGGTATTGAACTAGTGTATCCCGCGTGATAACACTCTTACCGCGACGCTAAGAAGCTTAAACAAGTCCAAAAAGGTTAAAAAGCTTATTTTACTACACAGCTAGACCTTATTTTAATACACAGCTGACGAAATCACTTGATTGCGTCATTCAAATCAAGGACGCTTATGACGTAATCTGTGCATTTGGTACGAATGTGCGTTTTTACGATAGATTATTCAATATTCATAACAGTGTGAATAAACGCGATGGAATATATTACTTGAATGAAACCGGTGAGACTGAATTTTCGATTTCTTTAAATGTCGAATGTATTCGAAAAACGCGATGTGTTTTTGAACGATTGACAGATTTAGAAAAGTGTCAGTGAATTGTTCTTACTTTACGAAGGAAATCGATGTTGACTTAAAAGGGTAACTTCTTTGATGAAGAAGTCGGTTTTTGTCAGTCGATCAAAGAATGTCTATCCACACAGAATTGCCTGCTTACACCAAGTGCGATTTGCGTTATTTGCGCATTAAAATTGCCAAAAGCCATCCCAGGAAACCCAATACCTTGTGAGCAGCATAATACCATCCGATCAGCTTTGTATATTTTAGCGTGAACTTACATAGGCTAAGTAAATTGGAAAAAAATAATTTCAAAATCCAATTTCAAACAACTGTGCAGATCTATTAGCATTGATAACAAAGGTATTGGCCTAAATGTAGAAAAAATCCTGACACATTTTCTTAAAAAATGAGCGAATTGTGGCTCCCTGAAGTAGAAGATCGGGCAAAATGGGCCAAAACTGCTTTAATTTGCAAGCCACTACAATAATAAAATGATTTATACAAACTTACACATGTCTGCCATAATCTCTCAGCAGGGTTTCTCAAGAAAACAATTTTTTGTGGATAATATAAAAATCGGCACAGACTGGCCATGGAAGGAACTCATCTACATCGTACGTTGCTGCCGTCAAGCTTGACAAATATGCGACGGGTGGTGAGAAAATAAAGTAAGAATGAGGAAAAGTAAAGTGAGAAGAGTTGATAGTTAAAAGTCAGAATGACATTACAGATGCGTCCCCAGCAAACAAATAGTTGATTTTGACCTTTTAATTTCAATGAGCTGACTTGTTACTTCCCTTTTAACGAATTTGACCACGGCTAGTTTATAGACACAAACGCGACTTACAAAAATGTTGATACCGATTTTAGCTTGATGCTATTAATATAATTTGGATTTAACGTGTGTATGACCAAGGTAAGTGTTATTCTTTTAATCAACTTTAATTTTTATGGGTAAACATGTGTTAAAGTCGTGTTGAAGTCGAAAGACTTCAAAAACAGTTTTAACACATTCGTTAAAAATGAAAAATTATCACTGTATTAAGTATACTTACATGTATCCCGGGTACGGTAAATATACTTAAACGTACCCGGTCGATATTAGACTGTACCCGAGTTGTGTTCCCGCCCAAAATCCGATGTCGTAAAACGCGCTATCGATTTATACCGTAAAACGTTATTGTTTATCTGCAATAAATCTGTAATATCTTTAAAAAAAATGCATCAACATGCTTTTTGAGTATGAGTTTCGAAAATATAGAGGTCATTTAACATAAAAGTTGACATAAATGTGAATTAATAAAAAAAATAGCCGACAACGACCGATTTAGCGTTAAAATTCCCAGGAACGTTTGAGTATGTTTACCTTAACAGGGGAACCTGTAAGTATACTTAAGAGTACCCGGGGTACATGTAAGTAGTACCCTAGCCGACAATGACCAATAGAGCAATATTAGCTTTTTGGGACGAAGGATGCAATCGAAACACTATTTTTAATCTTGACGACACTTGAAGGTTTAAGAATGAAATTGAAACCTTACAGTTTCTCAATAAAATTGCTGTACATGGACAACCAGAGTTATTGTTCCCTTTTAATTATAAAAGTACACTTATAAGTTTTTTTACGCTGACTGGAGAACATACTTAAACTGTGAGTTGATTTGCATATTGTTTCATATTAGTCCCTAGGTGGTGTTGATACGGGATTTTAATTGCCACACAACGATCAAAACTGATTCACATTTACTGACCAAAGAGAGGTAATTCAATTTGAGAAAGAAAATCGAACAGACACGTTGAATTCCCGTATAGAGCACTGATAATTCATACAAAAAATTGCGACCACTGGCTTATTTCAATTGTTTTGGCAATAAGCCTTTCAACTATAATTATTTGTTTCTGATATCTTTGGGATAACACTTACCATACCATACCATAACTATTGCCGATTCAATGTTAGTAAATGAATTTTAAATTTAATGGACATACGCATCGCTTCCGAGTGTGTGGATATGAACAATATGGCTTTTATAATCGAGGCCCGCTCTGGAAAAACGGGGCTCAGTGCATAGGCAAGTGATAAGTCTGTGCAGTCCGTGCAGGCTAATCAGGCGCACTGTTTCGAAAAGGGATAAGAAAATAACAAATATATATATAATAGAGAAAGACCTGATGAACATTGATAAAAAACACACATTCCATCAAGCTTGATGCGTTCGCAAAGTTTTGTATGCAATTAAAATCCACAGAGGACTTAGTATTATGCAAACCAAAGTGATTGTTAATGTAATCTAATATCACATGTGTACGCATTTATATAGAATAAATCTTATTATTAAAAACATATTTCATGAGAATGAATACTTCTTATATGACACCATTAACATTTTAACCCTTTCTCACTCAAAAGCAAAGTGAAATTTGCTATGTGCAAACACCATAAAACCAGAACAGCCTGCGAGTAACTCGAAGTCTGTTAATTTTTTATGCTGTTTGCTGCTCATCAGTATCTAAGGGTTGGGTAAGAGGTCTTTACAATTATAATCTTGTAAGGACGTAAGGAATGTCTTTAACTAAATTTATTTTATTTTCTAAAGGCCGGGTCACACCGCCAGAACTTTGCTTGAGCGTTCCTGGAGCGGTGAAAAACAATCATCACCGCTCGCTACCGTTCACGACCGTTAAACAGAAGTTGGCCCCCGTTAAGGCAACGCCGTATACGCTCGGTCACCGCTGATGATTCCTCCTACCGCTAAGAAAGTTTTGAGCTGCACAAAATATTGCGAGCGGTGAGGAGCCGGCAATTTTCCGCTCCGACAAAGTTCGCCACCGTTCCACCAATGCTCAGTCAAAGTTTGGCACCGCTAGACGCAAGTTCGATGACGTTTGGGTCCACAAGGCCAACGCAGAAATCTTGAATGCTGGACAACCGTCTAGCGTTTTTCGAACGGACACGGAATTGCTGGAACGGTGTCGGGCGTTGAAGTAGCGATCCATTGCAGTGATTAACTTTGGTTTGGCGTTGGTATTGAGGTGTTGGAGCGGGACCAGAATTTGGCTATAAATACGGGGAGAAATGAGTCAGGAGTCTATTTTAAATCGAGCTATCGTTGAGTGAAGACCTCATTTTAATTTGCTCAGTTACAGTAAAAGTGTTCTACCATGGATGTTGTGAGACTTGTTGTGATTGGTGCACCAGTTCAGCAGCAGAATGAGAACCTCCTCAGATTGCAACAAGCTGTTGACAGAAGAAGAGAGAGAAGAAGGAGAGATAGAGTTGTGTGGGTCAAACAGTGGATAATGAGAAGGCCTGAACATGAACTGTATCACAAGGTAATGGTGGAGCTAAGGAGTGAGGATCCACGAGCCTTCCATCACTTTATAAGCATGACATCAGCCATTTTTGATGAAGTTGTACAGATGCTGACCCCCCGATTGACCAAACTAGACACCAATTACCGACCAAGCCTGGAATCTGGTCTCAAAGTGGCAATCACCCAACGGCACCTGGCCTCTGGTAACACCTACAGAAAAATGCAATACGCCTGGAGGGTTCCCCACAACACCATCAGTGTGGTAGTTAGAGAAGTGGTAAAGGCCATTATTGAGGAGTAAACAGATGAATTGTTGTTTTGCCCAATAACTGAACAAGGATGGAGATGCTTGGCTGACAAATGGTTCCAGAGATGGAACTTTCCCCACACAGTTGGTGCTATTGATGGCAATCACGTGGCCTGTAAAGCTCCTCCTAACTCTGGCTCAGAATTCTACAACTACAAAGGCTTTTACAGCGTGATCCTGTTTGCCATGGTGGATGCTGACTACAAGTTTACTTACATTGACGTCTCGGGCAATGTCTCATCCTCAGACGCTCAGATCTACAATGAAAGTGATCTACATCGTGGGCTGGACCAGAACAGGATTCATGCCTTTCCTCAGCCAGACCCCCTACCCAATGACAATCAGAATGTGCCTTACTTCATCATCGGAGATGACGCCTTCTCACTGCGGACCTACCTCATGAAGCCGTACAACACCAGAAAGCTCACCTATGAAGAGCGCATCTTCAACTGTCGGCTGTCCAGGGCAAGACGGGTCGTGGAGAACGCATTCGGCATCCTGGCCAACAGATTCCATATTCTGCTCACCATCATGCAACATCACCATGAAACTGTCAGAACCATCGTGGAAGCTTGCTGCATCATCCACAACCTGATGCGCACCCGCTATCCAGTGCTCCAGAACAGACTTGTGGACCGTGAACAACTAGATGGCAACCTGCAGCCTGGAGAGAAGGACGGAACTTGGAGGACGCTATCGTCGTGCAAGGCCCACACACAGCCTCGCGTAATGGGAAGAGGCAGCGTAACCTACTCAAGCATTGGTGCAACTCCCCTGCAGGATCAGTGGACTGGCCGGAAAGAATGGTGGCTATCAACTGAACACTGCGCAGAACACTGAGGATACACTTGTGCATTGTCCATATACATGTAATATGTTGCTTACTTTGTTGTAAATGTTATTTGTCATTGTTAAAGGAACTCGAACATTAATTGTGCCCCAGTATTGGACATGCAATGAACAAATTGTACTTGTGTTTGTTTGCATTGTTATGAGATTAATTAAGAAACTTGTGATACGATTCATTCTTGATGTCATATTAAATTAATAAAAGCACTTTATGTTTAATCCATTAAGTCCCAGTAGCGCCTTTCCGCACCTCTGAAAATTTCAGTTCTGAAGCCATTGTAATAAATAAAACATTTGCTCCAAAAAGGAGCAAATGCTCTATTGTTTTCAATGATTTCAGTACTATGGTGTCTTGTAAGTCGTTAAGCCTGTAGTAAGCTGTCTTTTTGGTAATTTTAGTCAAAGAGGTAGACTCTAAAAATAGCCTGGGTCTTAATGGGTTAAAACATGTCTTATTAACTCTATAATTCTACATTCTCAAATCTTTTCTATAAAGAAGGAATGTAGTTGACAATTGTTAATAGTTTTATTTGATCGTTCGTCAAAAAGTTGTAATTCTGTTACTCTTGTATCTTCAATGCAATTGAGTAATTAAATAGTAATTAAATTGAATGCGTTTTAATTCCCTTTTATTATTGTTTAATTTGAGTTACAATGCTATGACGTTAAATTTTATTTACACTTAAATGTATTATGAATATTGCTGGGCCAAGTGTGAGATTGAGCGCTCTATAACCAGGTTTAAACCCCCAATGCTTTGCATTGACCGTTCCAAGGCGGTGACCCCAGCTTTATTCATATTTTGTGTTTATGTTGGTTTGTATTGTGCTGTATTGTGCTGTTTTGTACTGTTTGGGCAATCGGTCACTTGCCTTAAATAAAGGACCAACTAATTGTTTTTAATAAAAATTCAATACTGCTCCAGCAGCTGGAGTTTCACTTCTTTATATTGTTTAATACTTTTTTTAAAGTTAGAAATTCCAATAAATAAAGAAGTCAATAATAATAAAAATGCTGTTTATTAAAGCTCAAAACTTTTGAGACCACCCAAACACACAAGTGCGCATAAAACAATAAACATCAAAACAGCTTGCCAGCTCATCCCTTAAATAAAAATCACATGAAATAACTGAGCAGTCCCTTGAACACATCACAGGCAGTCTCAATTCTCCTCAACGGTGGCCCTTATCTCTGCCAGTAAATCATCAGTCCCTTGAGCTGTGACGGGGATTGGTATGGATGGAGCATTTATATTTATATTATCCCTGTAGAATCCACCTCTCGCTGACGGCGCTCATGTTGGCTTGGTTAAAGGAGTAAAACTTCGGCATGTCTGTTAACATGAGTCCTGCGCTGGAGCTCCTTGGGGTGGAGGATGGCTGGCTGCCTCTGGGTGTCTGCAATTGCTGGAAGTGCTGAGGCTGAGGCTGCTGCCTGAAGCCGTAATGCTGAGTCTGGGGCTGGTATCAATGCGGCCGCTGTTTGTAGAAGGTGAGTGTGGACGAAGGTACTGATGCTTGAGGTGGTTGAGCTGGAGGGAGGAGGTGGGGGATGGGTCGCTGCATCTCGTGGAGGATGGCCGTCATTCCTTCTACTGTGAGCTGGTATTGGGCCTCATGTAGTTGTTGGAAAGACTGGGACATGTACGTGATGAAGGGCTGTCATGCATGGCTGATCTCCTGGGCTTGGACCAGTCTCTCCAGGAGGGCGTTGGTAGCTTTCATACTATCTCTCATCTCCAGCATCGCAGGGGCGTCTTCAGGCTTGGCTCTGGTGGCGGCACGGCGTGGTCTGGTTTTGGTGGAGGAGAGAACTAGTGGAGGTGGGGTGCCCTGAGACCTCATGAGTGCCGCTTGAGCTTCAATGAGCGAGAGGGAACCCTCGTCTTCTTCCCGTTCCTTGACGTCGTGGGAAGACTTGCGAGAGATGCTGGTCGACGCCGAGGGCTGGGCTTTTGGAGGCTGGTTTGCTAAAGTGTCCTGTGTAAGGGGTATGTTTCTAAGTGGCTGGCCTTTCCTGGGATTGACCTCCATGTGCAGGAAGGCGCAGTTCCTCTGGATGAACAGTTCTCTGTCCGTCAAGTTCGCTGCAGCCTGGCCAGACTTCTTGCAGATAAGCTTAGCGTAGAGGTCCCGGACTGACTTCCATCATGTCCTGAGAACTTCAGCTCCCTCCTCAATGTTCAGCTTTCTTGCCTTCCTTGTCCAAAGTTCCGTCCTCTTCTTTGTATCCTTGTAGTCGGTGGCCCCCTTCCTCCACAAAAGTTCGTGCTCCCGGACCCACTCGATGAGTTGCTCCTGAGTGTCATTTTCGAGAAGGAGGACCTTGCGGCGAGACTTTTTCTGCGGCTGAAGCTGTTCATCTTTCCGTTCAGAGTCTGAAAAATATAACAGTTGAATAGAAATAATAAATGTATAAATGAAACATATATTATTTAGATTTATTTGTATTGATTTTTCATTGTATATTATCACATTATCGTTACCTTCAGCACCAGCAGTAGCACGGCCCTCCTCAGGTTGGTCATCACCGGGTGGTATTTCCTCATTGTTAGGCTGGTACTTTGTCAGGGCCTTCTCGGGCTCGTCATCAGAGTCTGCAAAAAATAACAAATGAATAATAAATAAGCAAGGTCAATGTAATTGAAAGATTATTATTATCATCATTATCATTAACACTACATTTCATACATTTTCAATGGTGATTACCTTCATCAGCAGCTGCCCCTACCTGGGTTGTGGTAGCAGTGGCTGTGGCTGTGTTAGCAGTGGGTGTGCTAACAGTGGATTCTGATGTGGCATTACTGATCTCTGCAAAATATAACAAATGGATATAACATGAACAATGTCAACGTGATTGAAAGATTATGGTTATTATTATTATTATTATTATTATCATCACTAAATTTAATATTTCTATTGGCGATTACCTTCATCAATAGCTGTCCCTGCCTGGGCTGTTGCAGCAGTGGCTGTGTTAACAGTGGCTGTGCTAGCAGTGGATTCTGGTGTGGCATTACTGGTCTCTGCAAAATATAACAAATGAATTATGAATTTAAAATGTTGAAGTAAAATAAATAACAGCATTTTTTCACAGTTCTTGAATATTTCTTGACACAACTAGTGGGCTACCTATATTTACCTGACTCCATTGGTTCAGCTGCCTGCTCAGTAATGATCTTCTTGGAGGCTGCTGCGTCTCCATCTCCAGCCTTCCACTTCTTTTGTCTACGTGGCATGATGAACTTCAACTATCGACTTCTATCAAAAATTATCAGAACGTCTATCAAAGCGATCCGTTCAGTTCCATAGTCAGAAGCGGTTTGCCGCTATACCAACTTTAAACTTCCGTCGAGCCGACGCGCGCATGCGCAGAACGCCGCTCTATCAACGCTCGCGTCACCGCTAAACCAACGCTCGCTACCGCTCGCTACCGTTAAACCAACGCTAAACCAACGGTGGCTTCAGCGGTGCACCGCTTTGGCAACGCCCGTGTTTTCGATTTTTTTCCCCATTTTGTGCGCGGTGAAGAGCGTTGCCGAAATTCGGCCCCTCTTCATACCGTTTTAGGCGTGAACATACTCATCAATGTGGTAAAGTGTTAAAGGAACTTAACTAATTTATTTATTATTCCGTCTGTAAAAATGCTTGTGGGCATGTATGCAATTATTTATTCATGAATCGGTCCGTCCGTCCATACGCGACCAAAGGTTTGCACAATCACACTGGTACTGGTTGTTTTCGATTATTTGTCCGTCCATCTATTCGTTGATCCATCAGTGACCGAACGTTTGCATAGTTCAACGAAATTGTAAACCTAAGACCATTACAGGAGTGTTTTTGAAACAGATACTTAACTTATAAATTGAATTTTTCCTTTCTTCTCGTTAGGCGCGGTAGCGCAATTGGTTTGCGCTTATATTTAAAATGTCATGTTCGTTCATTTTTTTACGTGAGTTCAAACCACAGCGAGGTTATATACTTAAATTATGAAAACTCAAGTTATTTAAAATGAAATGTAGTAACACAACAATAGGTATTTATATAGAATACAATCTTATTATGAAAACATGTTTTATCACAATCAAAATGTGTTAATGACATTACTTTATTGTAACCTTAATTATTGACTTGTCCGTCTGTATGTAAGTATGCTTGTTTGAATGTATATTATTGTTTATCAATCCATCCGTCCGTCCGTTCATAAGTGACCGAAAGTTTGCACAATCACACTGGTAATTTTTATCGATATTGTTCGTCCGTACGTTCTTCCGTCCATCCATTTGTTCATCCATCAGTGACAAAACGTTTGCATAATCACACACATTTGTTACACTTTGACCATTCACTGAATGTATTTTTAATAGAGATATCTCGCTTTGACATCAAGCAACTTATCGTTTATTCTTCTCGTCAGTCGCGGTATAACAGTGGCTTCGTGCATTGTTATTTAGGATATCACGTTCGTGCATTATTTGTTTTTGAGCTAAAAACTCACATTTATTGTAATTGTGAAAACTAAAGTGATTGAAATGCAATGTCAATAACAAATCCTTTAGCATTTATATACAATAAATTCTTGTTATTAAAAACATGCTTTATGACAACACATATTTCTTAGATGTCATAACTTAAAAGTAAGCTAAATAAGTTGTCAGTCTGTCTGTAAGTATGCTTGTATGCATGTATGTAATTATTTAAAAATTCCATCATTCTGTCCGTCCATACGAGACCGAACGTTTTCACAATCACACTGGTTCTTGTTGTTTTCGATATTTCGTCCGTCCGTCCATTTGTTAAACAATCAGTGACCGAAGTGTTCATAATAACACACACTTGTTTCCCTTAGACCATTAAATAACTGTGTTTGAACCCCATATTGCTAATATATTTAAACTATCGAAATTATTTTTTATGAAATATAAAGAACACATGTATAAGCAATTGCAATCTTATATTAAAACGTGTTTTATGACAATCAAGATTTCTTACATGTCATTACCTAAAATTAGCTTAAGAATATATTTGTAAGTTTCACTGAGAGTAATGATTTATCCAATTATTTGTCCGTCTTTAAGCGACCGAACGTTTGAACAATAATACGGGTACTTGTTTTTTTGTTCGCTCGTTTATATATTCTTTCATATATACGTGACAGAACGTTCCCACAAAAGGAATTGTAGAGTGTTTCCCTAAGACCTTTAAATGATTTTTTTTGACAATTAGCAACTTAATTGTCAATTTTTTTCATCAGCCGAGGTAGCGCAGTTAGTAAGCGCGCGTTAGTTCAAATGCGGTTGTTTTAAGGAACTTGAAAAATAGGTAACCGATGTTTTCCCTAATCGACAGTTCCAGGGCAAATATAGTCAGATAAGTGAAGGAATCACAACTACTGATTTGCATTGTACATGATATGTTATTATCAAGGATATGTTGTTAACTTAAAAAGCTACATGTTTTATAGCAAAACTAAACCAGCAATATTTATTATATGCATTCAAAAACTCGAATTTTGAACGAATAAAAGAGTTCAAATTCAATCACTATTTTAATAAGCGTATACATTTACTATATAAGCAAAAGACACGAGGTTGATGAGTTGATGAGTTGTTCGCTCAAATAAAGATTTCGACCTGACCTTGATTACGACGAAAGCAACACCTTAAAAAGCAGGAACACTTAAATCCATGTATTTGGTAGAAGGTGTAGAAATCTGTAAAGGATACAAGGATCATGGTTGGAAAAACGTTTTGTTTATTAAAAAAAAACATGCGTTTACCCGAGTGTTGCATTGGTGTATCAGACAACGAATTATTCTTATATTGCATCACCGTCCACAAGCCAATGTCACTTGGACCAATCGAGCAATCTAACAAATAACTCAATTCGACTCTTTCGATCCGACTCTTCTTTTGCCCTTTGTCCTCTGCTTACACTCAGTTGTTTCCCTTATTGACCTCTCTGAGACCTGTCCGTTTGTCTGCTCTAATACTTCGATTAACGCTCCTTTTTGCATATGTGTACTCTCCTTGTGCTTGCTCTTTTGTGACTCGTGCACATCCGTTTTTGACACTTGAAGCTTCGAAGCTGCTAACATTCACTCCTTTGGGTTTATGACTGGGAGCCCGGTACTTATTAGTATATTGAGGTTACTGCTACTTTCACTTTCTTCAACTTCTGCTTTATCGTTTTTCCTTCAAGGAGCTCCTCTAGGACCTGAAACATGATGGAGGGAATGACACTCAACTGTTGTTGCATCAAGCAATGCAATGGGAGTTGTTGTAGTTTCAAGGAATCTGATGTCCTTTGATGGTTGAGTTGTTGGCATGTTGCTGGGATATTTTACACTAACATGATTAGGATGAATAGTGTCGCTTATTGATTGCAGCGCAAAGCTAATTGCAGTCTCTCGCAATAACTCTCAGCCATTCAACTCTTTTCCATTTCCTGACCAACTCCACTTGTTGAAGTAAGACTTGTATTCTGTTTTAACAGCTAAAAGTATTTCTGTGTCTCGTTTTCCCAATTAAACTTATTTTTTCCTAATGCTACATACAAGGGTTCCCTTACTTTTATATATAAAGTAACGATGGTTAATCCCCAAGCCCATACAGCGCTCATCAACCTTTGAGCACTTTGTGGTAGGCCAGTCCGACAATGTTGGTATGTCTGAATGAGATAACGTAAGTGAATTACCACCTATTGTTCTCCCCTGGAACTACACTTCTTTCTAAAACAAGAGATGTCTTTGTCAGAAACACAATGCCCCCTATTTCACCGCTTTGAAGCCATAAATTTGACCTTTGACCTTGAAGGATGACATTGACCTTGACCTTTCACCACTACAAATTTGCATCTCCATGAGATACACATGCATGCCAAATATCAAGTTGCTATCTTCAATATTGCCAAAAGTTATGAAGAAGGTTAAAGTTTTTGAATTTGTTTTTTTGACCTTTGACCTTGAAGGATGACCTTGACCTTGACCATTCACAACTCAAATGTGCAGCTTCATGAGATACACATGCATGCCAAATATCAAGTTGCTATCTTGAATATTGCAAAAGTTATGACCAAAGTTAAAGTTTTGGTAAAAGTTTTGGGACACACACACACACACATACAATGACAGACAGGCCAAAAACAATATACCCCCGATCTTTCGATCCGGGGGCGTAAAAATATAAATTTCTTTGACTTTAATCTCGGACCATAACGTCTGAAATGTTTCAATTCTTCCACTTAGTTGATATGATGGGTTTAAAACGTTTTACCCATATTTAGAATGTCATCAAGGAAAGCAAGTATAATGCTTCAGGTTAGCCCACGTTATACACGGTTTATCAACATTGCAAAGGTGGCCGGCGCACTGCACACTCCAAACACCATATTCACATGATCAAAAAGACCATATTTTGTGTGAAAGGCGATCTTTTTACGGTCCTCAGTTTAAATCCTAATCTCACAATATGCATAGTAAGCATCAAGCTTAGAGAACCAAACATTGACAGAAAGTGGGTCCAAGCAAGCGTCTATTTAAGGTAGTGTCAATTCATCTTTTGCTGTCATGTTATTTATAGCCATATAAACAAGGCACAATCGCGCTTGACCATTTCAATTGCGTATCAAAACTGAGCTTGGTGCCAATTTTGATATTGATTCCTGTATAACACCCGCTTCTAGCTTTTTCTTTAAATTAACTTCCTCACAACCAGCAAAGCATGCTGGAGATCTGCACACTTTCTGTTTTATAAGTTTTGCATTACTTGTATATATAGAATGTTCGATTTCAGTGAATGGAACAAGATAAAACTCGTCTTTTGCAAAAACATCTCCAAGTACCAAGCAAGTGAGCTGGTATAGCCTCACTTAACATGGATTATTTTGGTCTGAATGTTCTGAACATTTTTGTACAGAATGTACCGTCGGTTGTTCGATATGCAAGTGATGCTCTGTACCAATACCATATGCTGGATATAATCTACCCGCTTCTTTACCTTATTTTAGGAGCTTATAACTATCGGTTGCATTGACTATGCACAGCATTGGTGATATATGAGCTTCTTGGGCCGAATACTTTTCACAGTGTACAATTACATGTCACCTTCATGCTCTATCTTGCAATTTAGTTGGCATACTGCATAACATTGTGTTTACCCACGGAATGCCACCATTACTCTTTTCACTATCGGCTTATCATGTATCTTACCTGTTCACATTGTAATCTTGTGGACGTCGAAGAGTGTCTTTCCCAATATTTAGGACTGCAGTTCCCTTTAAACGTAAATGCACACCTAATTACATATCTTGCTCGATCTGTGCCACGTTAAAATTCCTTTATGGCAATACTCACCTTTTTTAAGTTGCACTGGTTTTGCAATGAAAGCTTTCATTTATAACTGGCGCCTTTCTGTGTAAAGCCTGACATATTTCCGCTTACATTGAGAATTCTCGAGGTTTGAAAATACTCTACAAGAGATTATTGTGAATGAAGCCAAGTCCATAACAACGTCTGACCACGCGTCCTCAAACCGAACAGAGATAGAAAATGATGACATTGATTTCACCATGCATATTGTTACTTGACAATGATCATCTAGACTGGTTACCTCTGTTTCCAGTGTATGTCTTGTTGTGTTTGTTGATTATTGTTTGAACTCTGTATTATCATTGCTCACTGTTGCACATACCACTAAAGGGTAAGAGCTTGTAACTTACGCCTTTGGAGTGTTTGCAGCTTCAAGACCTGGCACTGTATTTGTATGCACAGCCTCGTTCAATCAACTTACTTTTTGGTAAATGGAGCCTCTTCTGACCTAGGAATAAACCCTTTGAAGTTTAAAAACTCCTGTTTATGAGGAAATTTTGAAGCTAATTGACCCGTTTCGTTACATGCAAAGCATTTCCGTTAATTCAAATTAGATGGTGCTCTGATTTTACCCCATGGCCTTCTTTTTTACCAACAGTTAATTTGTTGAGCTGCTTTTTATTTTTATTAAGTCTTTTAGAAATGTCCTTAAGTCAATGCTAGTAAATATCATACTTGTTTCCTTCGGAGTTGGTGTAGTTCT